>NC_092800.1:7614403-7880663 GCF_918797505.1 Bemisia tabaci | reverse complement strand
CCAGATCGTTCGTTTCCACACATTTTGCTAACTTCCTCATACAAAATTTCCCACCTTGCGAACTTCAATTTCATAGATCGATCGCACGTTCCATGAATTAATTGCACGATGTGGCTGTTGAACGATCACGTGACCTCGCATGTTTACGCAGTTGACTACATGCTCCAGACAAAGCTTTGATCCGAGTTTCTGCACCCTACAATAAAACATATGTATGGAACTTTTGTCACAATACGTGTGAAACTTCATTTTCAAGTAGAAGTTGGTCTTCTGCTAAGGGTTTTCAGCTGTCGCTGTTGTAACATTTAGCAGAGTTGGCAAGGTGTCTTATAGCATCTCATGAGCATTTTGATTGTGATGATTTCTCCAAATGAAACACGAATTTCACAGAAGACTTACACATTTTTTTTCTTTGAATTGTTTAGAATATTTTTTAGTTAAAAATTTCAAGGCAAATAATTCATACATTTTTCATGAAGGAAAATTTGGAAACGTTTGAAAGCCCATACGACGGTTTTCCTTAGCAAACCATACCATCATTTCTCACGAAGAGGAGTTAAAAATCCTCATCATGAGAAATTAGAAACGAAAACTATTGAAGATCTATGCACTGGTCCCAAAAAATCCCGAATCTTCTGCAAACACGCGAGATGATTTTATAGCCTTGTAAAATTTTGTCTTGCTTATTGAATATACCAACGATACATGCTCCTTTCATGTCCCCTTGGGTACGGTGGAAAATATTAAATTTATGGTCATGCGACATTTAGTTGATTGTTGAGAGGCTAGTCGAGCTGAGGCTCGAGGGTCTCACTTTGTTGCCCTGACGAGATTGTGTTAAAAAGGAACAACATGGTCTTTTTAACGCGATTTCAACATGGTATCAACAAAGTCGTTTTTTTAGCAAGGTTATGAACTTGAAGAAATGATGAGATTCGTATGAACGCCCAATTCTTGTAGTATATTTTCATGCTAAAAACAGAGAAGTGCCGCATTCATCGGTCTCAGGGCATTTTGTCAATGATTTCTTGTCCGCGCACCTTTTTTGTCCAGTAGTTAACGCCCACACGTAAAAAAGAGCAACAGTGGCTTGGTCCAAGCGTTATATTTTAGTCGGTATGTAAAATTATATTGACAAAAGGAAGTGAGAAAATTCATGAGAAACTGTAAAAATGAATAAAACAGGAAACAAAACCAAGAAGCACGTTTGTTAACTCATTTGTATATCGATGTTTCAGGGTCAAATTCGTCAAATTTTGAGCGTTTGGTTGCGCGTACACCTCGCCGCAGCACAATAAAAGCACAAAATGTAAATGAAAAAATTGAAGTGCTTTGGAAATCATTAAAGTTGACACGGAACCACCAATATTTAAAAAAACACACATTATATAATTATTCTCCTTTCATAAATTCATACATATTTTTTTCCCCATCAATTTAAATGAGAATAATCAATGCAGAGTGTGCTAACATTTCAAAATCCTGAGTTAAAAAACGCTGACTATGCGAGTATAAATATATTGAAGCCTAACAGAGCGGAGCGGCGTGCTGCCAGCTCGAGAGGCTCACTGGCGCCTACAAACCTAAGTGGATACATCACGCATTGCACAATGCTTGAAGTATCCACTTAGGTTTGTAGGCGCCGATGCGCGTTCCCCGCTGGCCGCCCGCCCGCCGTGCGGCGGCGCCTGAAGCAACTGCATATTTCACAAGAGGGGTGTTGCACAGTATTATACGAAATTGAACGTATTAACAATGGCAGACACCCTTAAAAAGTATGGATCTTTCCTCGCAAAATAAATCAAGATACTTATCGTACACAGGAAAAATCTAAGAGCCTTTAGCTGAAGCAAATATAGAGGTTTATCCGGTTCAGGTATAACAAGGTAGTTATCTCTTGAAATATAATTATGTTCTGTTACACCAAAGAGGTGTAGAGAGTTTTAGTGAATTTTGTCTCATGGAATTGACGCTCCCCCATTTTTACCAAAACTCTTAAATATATATTATTTTCCGTTGGACCAAACAGACAAAACAAAAAAACAAGCAAACCCTCATTCTTCCAAGACATCATACATTTTCATCCAAAAACGTCATGAGCAATTGTCGTTTGTATTTACATGTGGGCCAATTAACTTTGGGTCTCTGCTGGCACGTAGACCAAAACTCCCGTGCCGAAAAAACGCGTGGACATAAATTACTGGAAAAAACAGGTGCGCGGACAAAAAATCGTTGACGAAATGTCCTATAACCCATTCATCACTCAGGTGCGCACCATGGTTTCATCAATTTTTGTCTGAAAAACCACTTCTTAATGTCGAATACCATTTCATTCCGTAATGTCTCCATGTCTCACACCAAAATATAGTAGGCCCGAAAATAATGGAATTTTAGAACTAAAATGAAGAAATTTTTCAATTTTGATTGAATTATTTGACTCTAACAGCACAAAAGTTCTTGATTTACGTTCAATATTTAAAAAAAGCATGCTTTGTTTTTATCATTTTAAAATTTGTTTTCCTTTATTTGATAGCCATTTAATTGCTTCTCTTCATGTCGATGGGAGGAGGGATGCTTTTTTTTCAGTGCATGGATATGGTGCTCCAATCCGAGCAATCCTCCGAGTCTACGCGTTGAAAATCGAAGCAGTATAAAACCCTTCAAATTGAGAGGCGGGCAACCTATCCTACTTCTCAGCTTCTCTCCATAGCCTCACAGCCAGCCAGACCAGATTAACAAATTCCATTACCTTTAGAATTTTAAACAAGAAGTTAATTTGGTAAAATGTCTCATTTGGGAGGCTCAGATTTTGATACAACTGTACATCTCTACACAAAAGGCGTTTCAAAGAGTGGGTGGGGGTGGTAGGAGACCTTAAAATAATCATTTCCAACGCATGGGTATTTTATGCATATCATGCTCTCATTATAGTGATTAAAGGGACGACTGAGGTGGCAATGATAATATTCCTCGAATGACTGAATAATATTTTGTTGCCATCAATAGAGCTTTCATATCAAGCAGAGCATTCATTTCATCCCTTACAATGTCTCGTATTTTGATTAAAGTAGCTCTTCTCCCCCTCCCTCCACACCCTCACCTTTATACTCGCTTGGTTCCACATATATCCTGCATTTGAATCCAGCTGTCGCGGTGTGAAAAAAGGCGCAGACTATTTGCGAAAACTTGATCCCGATTCTTTTATTACCTAACCAAGTGGAAAAAAGATTAGAAGGGTTTTCCGACGCGACGTCTCAATCAAAATGTCGAATTCTCTCCCCTGCCTTTGTCCGCGGGGAAAGCACAGCTCTGAGGTCAGTGACCTAACCTAAGGCGCCCGGCGTGAATTACGAGGGACACGACATGAAGCAGGCCTTGAAAAATAAATGTCAAGTTGCGGAATCAACCCCTTTGTCAGATGGTGCGCACGCCACACCATCCCTAGTAGTATATATTTCTGGTTTCATTCAAATTCAAACACCGAAATTTTAAAACTCATTAAGCAATTAAATTTAAAAATTTAAAGTAAATTCCTGGTTCCCGACAAAGATTACTAAGGACTCCAGATACCGCACGCCGTATACTTGCCGTAGGAAAGAAGCGGCCCCCCAGTCGCCTGCAGCGCCAGGGTAGGCAACCTGTGTAGCGGTATGCCATACTTTAGCCACCTGTAATGGAAGCGCATGGGAAATTGGAAATTGCACTTCGAATGTGCAGATTATGAACGGCAAATTGCGAAATTGTTCATTTTAGTCACTAGTGGACTCACCAGTGGACTTAAATGGACTCAGAAAATTGAGCAGAGTTATTTGCATTAATTTTTTTTCTTTCTTTTTTTTTTTGGTTTTTTCGGCATTTTTTACGATTTAAGACATATGAAAATTTAATACAGTGAATCTTTAACCAAACTTAGCACAGCACGGCGAAACCGGTCAAACACACGGCAAACAGTATATTCGTTAGCTCGAAGTATGGCATACCGCTAAACAGGTTGCCTACCCTGGAGCTGCAGGGGACTAGGGGGCCGTGTTTTATTCCAATGCGGTATCTGGAGTCCTTAGTAATCTTTGTTCCCGACGTAAATAGGCTGGTTGCTGATCGTCGTAAACTATAACTAACTAACTAACTAACTAACTAACTAACTATAACTAACTAACTAACTAACTAACCAACTAACTAAACAGAAAACATATTTTTTAAGGATCATATTGCACTAATTAGCACTGCAAGACGTTCTAATGTACCCTGAAAAATTATGATTCAATGCACTTGTAAAAGTGTTTCAATCATCGCATTATATATCGATGGTCAAACTCCAAAGCCACGTATCTCGGTTTGCGACGTTGCAGACTACCTGTCATACTTTCTTTCTCATATTAAGAGGTACTTAATATCAATTCTAAAAAAAACTTCCGTGATTTTTCTTATCCGTACATAGGAAATTCTGAGAAAACTTCAAGGAATGTGAAAGAGAATGGTTTGTTCTTTTTTAAGAAAATGAAACAGCAGCGGAGATTTTTAAACACCGGTAAAGAGATACGTGGTTTGGGGTTTTCACCGTCGATATAGATTTATAGTCCAATGCCCATTTTCCAATACTTCAAAATTGAGCCGAAATGCCATATTTATAGGTCTAAGATAAGCGGAAACAGTGCCCTTTGGGGGTATTGCCCTCAGTTCACTAAGTAATTGCGCTTAGTCCGAGGCGGAATGTATAAATATTTGCCTTTAGTTGCTTAATAAATAGCTAAAAGCGAAATGAAAAGCACGTGCATTATATATGAGTTTCGCAAGAAAAAGGATGAAGTGCGATAAGTCCTGATTCTTCGGACGAGGAATGATGAATCCGTCTTCATATTAATATTTGATGGATTCGAACTAACGTTTCTCATAATGCTCAGGATGTTCAAGATGTTCGGATATATTGATGAGAGTGATCGTTTGGGATGGCTTTGAAGTTGATGATCATAGCTCATCTTTGTGAGATTATAAAAGCACCGTGCCCTCACATTGTGGTTCTCCGGCGGTTAGAGGCTTTTTTTCCAATGAAAAAAAAAGTATGGTAACATCTGCTATAAGTCTGCTCGATTTTTTATACAGTGATACTTTTTAGTGAAAATAGCCAGAATTATAAAAGTATTCACCAGAACTCTGGTGATACTTACCATGTTATGGGAAATTTTACAGTAGAGTAGAGTGTTTATTATCATACGTCTATCACTGTGTCAGAATACGGTAAAATCTACCATATTTTTTTTTCAGCGTGAATCTATTAATACATGCTCCTGAATTTCCTTCTATAACATTTGATTAAATTCTTACTCTTACAAAAATGTTATGCTTTAACTGGCTGGGTTAAAACCTAAAAAAAACCTATAATTTTGGGCATTGCAGGTACTAAGTAACATGATTTTTTGTTTGATTATTTTCCTTCATCATTTTCCATTACCTTATTCTTTGGAATTGGAATCACGCGAGTATATCATGTATAATTTCCTCTAGGCTCCTCAGCAATTATAGGAAAAAACAATTTAAACAAAATATAGCGTTGAATCAACTGAGATGCCTTTATGAGGGATAAACTCGGCTTTTGAATAATGCGCGGAGCGTAAGTTAATGGAACAATATACGAAGTTGGGTTCGAATCCAACATGCAACTATTTTAACTCCGTGGTGGGCCGAGTTGCATACTTTCGATTTTGCAGGCGAAATCTGAGATCTGCTCGCGGCTTTCGTTCGCTCGCGCAAGATTTCGCCCGCAAAATCTACCTTATGCAACCCGGCCACCGCGAAGTTAAAATAGTTGCATGTTGGATTCGAACCCAACTTCGCATATTATTCCATTGCTCTTCGCGTTATATTATTTTGAGTTAAAGGAGCGTTCCCTCACCTATGATTTTTAAGAAAAGGCGCAGATTTTATCCAGATGCTACCTATAAACATCTTTTAAACATCGACCCATTGATATCGCAAAAGATGAATTTAACACGATTGGCTGAGAGTTGCACGTCTGCCGATTTACGAGTAATTTTTACGTATCTCATGAATTGAAAGAGATTAAACACTGCCCTGTCCTCCGCTCTTTATGTAAAAACAGATAAAATTACTGACAAGGTTCTAATGAGCAAACATGTTTATGCTGCATCAGTAGTTAAAATAATATAGTTTTGGGTACTTTTTTTAAAATTAAGAGTGAAATTGTTTAAGATTTTTTTAAATGGCATAACCTAACAATCTATGCGTATGAAACCACTGAATTAGGTACTTGCTTGCTTGAAATTGGATATAGAGATGAGGATAAAACGCCGTCCTATTCATCACTTCGTTTTTGGATACCACTATAATACGACTATATATTGCGACTTTTGTAAACCCTCTCTTGCCTATCCTCGGAATTATAGGCAGAGCGTAGTTGTGCTCTTTACTTGGTATTCAGATACTACTATTACGACTCTTGAGGGCCTTCTTTGGCCTAACTCATGAACTGAGGGAGAAAAATTATCGTATTTTGTTTTGAATGTGGATATTAGTATGTTCAATGCGCCTAGCTTTTTCCATCCAGTCATGTTGAATAGCTCCTCTGAACTTTCGTCCTAAAGTGCGGCCGGGCCTATTCGTTGATAGCTGTTCCAATGTGACTCACGCACTTAGAAAATTGATTTTATCTCCACGCAAATTGAACTTTTAATCTAGGAAATGGGCGTTTGATAGGTAACCCTCCAACGTGTTTAATTTAGACACTCGATATTAACTATCGTTGCTTACATGTGCCGCTACACTCTTTGAACTTTTTGAGACAGTGTAAAAACTAATTATGAATTTAGGAGAGAGTAAAAGCAAGAGAGGAAATTATCGACAGTCACCACTTGTGGGCATCTTGTGTGCACACACATATCTTATGAAGATTGTACCTGTGCGATGTTGAATATTAAATATTTTCAGTCTTGGCACAATTAATACGAATGGCAAGTTTAAAAGGGAACTTGGAAAAATATCGATTTTCGGGGGATTTGGTGTCTTTAGGTGACCCCAGCTCTGACTGAGCGAATGTTTGGAAAAGCCTGATTTTCACTCACAGAACATGCTCATGCAACCTTTGAACGCCCTAAAATGTTCAACAAGCTGCCCATTAATCTTCAGGTGAAAAATAGCGTTGATCTGCACTTAACTTTGGCCTCACTCAATTACATTCCACCAATTGTGGGTGCGGGGTCCTGTGCTACATTGTTCATACTGCCGTACTAAGGAAAAACGTCGTATGAACATTCGAGAGTTGCCAAATTCCCTCCGAAAAAAATGTTGTTTTTTTTTTACGAGAGTTATGAATATTTTCCCTTGAAATTTTCAGATGATTTACATCTAGTCGCGATTAAAATTCTCCAAAAAATATTCAAAGATAAATATTCACATGCAGAATCTCCTGAAAATCTAAATTGTATCAAAGGAAATTTGGCAACAACTGAAGACTCTTACGGCGCTCTTCCTTTAGTGCGGTATACGCATTTAATTGATATGCATTCTTCCGTGCTAAGGAAGAACGCCGTATAAACCTTCAGGCGTTGCCAAATTTCCTTTGATAAAACTCAAATTCTAAGCGAATTCATGAATATTTTCCATTCAAGTTTTCAGATGATTTTTTTTCGCAATTTCACCCATAAAGCCTCTGAAAAATTTAAGGAAAAATATTCATAATCTTCCTAAAAAACTCTAAATTTTTAAAAATTTGGCAACTCTCAAATGTTCATACGGCGTTTTTCCATAGCACGGCAGTATTGGTATTCGATCGGCCGTTTCCGATCAGTTCCGAACGGGTGCCAAAGTCAAGAGCCGCTCAAAAAGCGAATTCCGTCGGCGAGTAAGCTCATTCCAACGGCAGATTTGCCGTGCTAAGGAAGAACGCCGTATGAGCCTTGAAACGTTGCCAAATTTCCTTCGATAAAAACCGAATTCACTGGGAATAATATGATTATTTTTTTCGAAATTTTCAGTTTATTTCGTACGCACTGTAATCTAAAATATGTGAAAATTTTCGGGAAAAATATAAATGAATTCCGTAAAAAATGCATATTTTATCAAGGGAAATTTGGCAACTCTCGAAAGTTCATACGGCGTTCTTCTTAGAGAAGCCCGGAGCTTCAAAGCTCCCGCGGCGATGACGAAAGGGTCAGTCCGGTCCGGGCCCGAAATATCGTAAAGTTCGATCGCGGCAATAAACAGTCCCGGAGCCGGGCAGGGGGGAGGGGGGCTGTTGCGTGCTGGTGCGTGGCGGTGGGGATGGGGTACGGACGCGGGTGGGGGGACGGGGGGTTCGGGCGCTGGGGGGCGCGGGGCGGATGGCTGTGGCGCCTCCAAGTCGAAAAACCTTCGACCGGCCCGCGAAGACCGCGGCGGCGAGAGTGAGAGCCGGAGTTGGGTACAGTCCGTGGTGCGCGTGTGGTGCAACAGTTCGCTCGCTCAGTGACGCCTATGTGAACGGACCTCGGTCGCCGACCCAAAGGTAAACAATAACATTGCTTTCTTGGGGGTGTTCGGGGGTGCGTGGGGTTATGTGGGGCGGTCCATCTCTTGGTGAACGTCTTTCGGTTAACTCTGAATAAAATGTGATAAATTAATGACCGCTTTTCATAATGGAAGAAAAGGAAGTTATAAGGAAGTGGAGGAATCATGTCGTCGTTTCTTGTTGTTGAGGGTGTTGAAGGGGTGCAAATGGTTATGTGGGGTGGTCCATCTTAGGGTGAACATCCCTCTGTTTTAAATCCGAATAAACTTTTAAAGATTTTCAGAAAAGAAAGTCGTCTTTCCCGGAGGAAGGAACGTAACACAATTCCGAGGTTGCAAAATGGGCGTGTAAACAGGGTACTTATGAATTAAATCAGTATGCAACATGTTGTTCTCTTTTTAAAATTTCACGAGAAAAACAAATCACACAACGGGTATTCTAGAAATGTACTCCTAAACAAGACATAATGTTTACAATTAACGTTGGTTCAATGGAATAAATACATATGACGTCAGCTGGATCATCTAACTTCCATGTCAGCTGCGTTGAAAATATTTATAATATTTCGTTCAGGACCTGATATCCGAACTTCCATTCGCGCGAATCGTTTTCTGTGTAAAATTTTAAAGAGAAATCATGTGTTTTCCTGTTGTAGTTCAAATATTGTCTAGTGGCCCATTAATTAAAAAAAATCGATTTTTTACAAGAATGTGCCATGCTATCTTTGCCCAAACTTTTTCTGAATGTTGTATCAGTGGTCACTGAACTTTTTTCTGCACTTACCACATAATACATATCAGCAGACCTCTTGCAGGTTCTGAATCAGCGTGGTTCCCCTTCGTTGAATATAGCTTAGTTGTCGCCCACGTTATCACCGTCAGTCAGCAGCAACGCTATTAAAAATAATCTATCACTACTTTCCCTCAAAGCAAATTTGTGTTTTAACGAGGTAACATTTTCACCACCGAATGCGACATGTACGTTTAACACATGGACTAATGAAATCTGTTTTCGCGCCAAGAAAGGTCGCATAGCATGATTTGGCGTCGGTACCCGGTGTCGACACATGAGGTTTTAAAACGTTTACATCACAAGATATAGGTATTGAGAAAGTTGAGGAATCGTCTGTTTTGGTCCATTGACACGATGATTAATAATACCAACTTTTTTACATATCTATTTAACCTGCATAACCTTTTTTTAGTAGTATCAATCAATGAATCCGAATGCAACCAACCCAACAAAACGGATTGATGTCGTTAAAAACAAGTTATTTTTTTTATTTTTTTTTATTTTATTTTTTATTTTTACATAACATACATAAAGCCACCATATGGGGCTATTGTACTAGTCAACATGGTATTTAGTTACAAAAAAGACGTTAAAACAAATTTATCTTATAATAAATATATAACCTGCAATAACAGCAAGTTGGAAAACAGAGAGAGTGAATACCGTGAGTTATCAATACTAGAACATTAAGTTAGGAAGTTAAGCAGTGGTGAAAAACTCAGAGAGATCTTGAAAGGATTCAGCCAAGAGAAACGATTTCAAATGTGAAAAAAATTTGCTGATCTCTGAGTTCTTAAAGTGAAGTCTAATATTTAGAGGGAGAGCATTGAACAGCTGAATAGAAGCAAACTTAACACTGTTTTCAGAAATTTTGTACTTGGTGGAATTGTTGGGGATGAAGAAGTGTCTGCTGTTGTAGTTGTGTGTGGGAAATGAATCAGCCGACTTTATTATTTCTCCTTCTACTGCATATTTAATACATTCATACATTCAAGTTATTCTCTTTTTTCCATCGATACAGATCTTATTGGTTTCCCATTTTTTATTAATATACATACGAACATTCCAAAAGTTTTAAAAACTGAAACTCATTTGAATTTGTGGATTGTTTTTAAACGAAATAAAACAGTGTAGCTGTAGGAGAGCACAGCGTCGAGTAAAAGTTCGTCAAACATGTCTATTAGCATTTAATTTTAAAACTCAAGGAATTTTAAGTTTCCCCCTTTACTTTCCCTACGGAATTTAAGTTAATTTAAATCAACACAGGGCATCAGATCATCAGTTTGTGCTTGAAACCTAATATTGGGTCGGTTGGGTCACTTAATATTTTTTTCACACCCAACCGAGTCTCGATGTCTGAACAAGTGGCGTGACGTGCTTTGCGATGTATCGATTGATCTGTCATTTAAACCGAAGTAAAAGGATCGATAAACATGGTGTTCGTATCGAACACACTAAGATCAGATTTTTTATCATAGCTTCAATGGGAAAATATCGATAATCGATCATTCACGCTTCGCCACTGGTCTGAACGACCACATTTAGTGACATATGGCCCTGTCAATTCTCACTTGCTTTGGTATCCGGCAGCCGACACATTTAATCGGATTTGGGAGCAAAGATTCTAATCCGTCGGTACATTTCAATGGAATGTTAAATGCCGCTGCGTTTGTGAAATGAACTGAAATGTCGACCCGTGCCCAGAGGTTGGAATACTGTTTGATGGACCGATTCAGCTTCCAAGCGCTACAACTGGTTTCGAAGTTTCACATCAAGTTCCCCGCAGCAGCCAGCGGTAGGCGAAGAAAGTCCTCCAGCACAGCGGCGATTCCTGAAAGCTGGCAACACAGCTATAATTCCTCCATTTAAATGAACGTTAAACAATCGATTTTCGGTGGGGCAGCCCTCAGCTCCTGAAATCGATATTTTTTTATAGATTTAAATGAAGGAAATGTAGTATTGCTAACTTGCAAAATCGCCACTGCTCTACGTTAAATGTTTTGAAGATCTCCGACTTTACTCACCTCCGAAAAATTAGTCAGTGCTTCTTTTAATGCGCAAGATAATTTGTACAAGTTTTTGTCTTATCATTATTTTGAAACCCTCTTCAAGGAATCTAAGGTGGTAGATTCTCTTGCTCAGCCTAGAGGAAAACTTACTACTCGCATGTTCTTAGTGTCAAGAGTCTACACGTTTCTGCGTGTAGATGCGCTCCAGTGGGCTGACTTTTGATATTGATAGATGAAGTGGTAGACAAAGATCGAAGGGAAAATGAAGCAATCCTATTGATCGAAATGGCTGGCTGTCATTGACTAAGATTGAAATGATGGAAAGCTGTTGGGTCTTCCATAGGCTGCCTTTGGTTAGTTTATCGCCTCTTAAATTTAGTCTATTAGTAGCCCCTTTATCACTTGCAACCACTTGCTTCCACCAATAGGATCGATACGTTTTCTCCTCGTCTTCTTTGTCTATCGCTTTGTCTATTGATTTTAATAATCAGCACATACGTATGGGAAACGTCGAATACAATAATTGTAACGTTTCCCCTCTGACGTAAGGGCATATGCCGGTTTCCACGTGAGCCCTGTTCTCCATATATCTTTATACTTTCCGGGGCTCATGTTGAAATAGACCCCTCAAATTGAAGAGGCCACGATAAGAGGCCACTTCCCATTTTTAATTTCGGCTACCTCAAAGAGAAAACAACTCCATCGAGGACGTTTTTCCATCCCGACGAAGTAAATTTCAATGGACTAGAAACGGCTTTGGAGTGTTTTGGAATATGAAGTCAGGATGGACGTCACATTTATCATAAATACCAGGAAAAATGACGTCATCTTGTGACGCTCTCCTCCTCCGCTTGGCAGTTTGGCGGGCGACGGAAGGGTCGACGAGAAAGGTCGACACTGGTTTATTCCAGAGCCAGGCTCCATCAGTCCTTATTCGGTGTTTATTTCACGGTCGTGGATTTACAGCTTGCAAGAGGAAGTCGTCAACTCGGGCCGGAAAATCTCTAATTCACACCATTCCGCATTGTATTTACGATAGTTCCGTGACGGAATTGGCAACGCTGCTCTTCCCGTTGCATGTTGCCAGCTGGAACTAAACCTTTGGACCTATGTTCTGTTGAATAATGTATCGAAACTGTTGGTCATTTGTAGGGATTATTCTGTCGAAATCAATCGGAAAAGAGGGGTAAAAATTCAATCGATTGACTTACTTTCTCATTGCAGGAATTATTGCACCGATGGTGAGGGGTGAGGGTAGATCGATACTTGTATCGATGCTATATTGAAAATACCATACCACGTGTCTCAATTTACGACGTTTAAGACTTCCTATCAAATACTATTTTTTACAAAGAAAACCTCTTAACGTCAGTTATTGAAAACTTCCGTGATTTTCCTTCTCTCTGCGAGGAATACTTTGGACAAACTTTAAAGAATGAAATTGATTTGTTCTCTGTCAACAAAATAAAATGGGAGCGGAGATTTTGAAACACCGCAAACGAGATACGTGGTTTGGTAGTTTCACCGTCCATGTCGTTTGAGGAATTTCTGAATTTCCGCAATTTCAGGAGCAAACTAACATATACAAATACACAGAGCGCCATTATTTATCATACAATTTGTTTTTATTTAAAATCAGAATTTAAACTCAAACACCATAATATATTATGAATTCTCGGCTGGGCATGATATATCCAAACCTTATTTCGTATATTCTTCCATTATTTTCCGCTCAGTGCATTTCATTTTAGTGTCGAGTTCGTTTTTAGGAAAGCATCTCAGTTTTTTAGAATCGCATTAAAAATCTGTTCGACAGAAGCGTTCAAATAGTTGACCAAAATAGTCGTGACGGTAGAGGAAAACACTAATTGCACCCGTACTCTTTCGCGAAAGCAGTGGGCAAATCTCATATTTCGCCTGCAAAATGGAGCATATGCAACCTGGCCCACCGCGGAGTTCAAATAGTTGTATTTTGGGTTCAAACCCAACTTCATCTATTCTTCCGAGTTCCTTTTTCGGAAAGCATCTCAGTTTGTTAGAATCGCATTAAAAATCTGTTCGACAGAAGCGTTCAAATAGTTGACCAAAATAGTCGTTACGGTAGAGGAAAACACTAATTGCACCCGTATACTCTATCGCGAAAGCCGTGGGCAAATCTCACATTTCGCCTGCAAAATGGAGCGTATGCAACCCGGCCCACGCGGAGTTCAAATAGTTGCATGTTGAGTTCAAACCTAACTTCGTATATTCTACCATTGTTCTTCACGTTGTTTTGAGTTGAAAGAGCGATCGGTCATCTATTATGTTAAAGGAAGTCTCAGATTTTATGAAATGCTAAGGATGAAGATTCTTAATTCATTCATGAATTGTGATTGAAGTGCAATTAATATAAAGCAAATGGAAACTTACATTTCAAATGTGGAATTTCAATGAAATTTATGAATCAGATAGTGGATCAAGACTCGCGACCGAAACTTCTAGGGCATATTTTTTCAATAACTGGTAACGATTTTTTGAACATGTCACAAATTCACATTAATTTGTTCGTTTTTGAGAAGATGAATTTGAAGTGAAGAAAGAAGTAATCGAGCAAAAAAGAAAAAAGAAAAGAAAAAAAAACTAGGTACAGGATGCCAAATGCTGGGTGCAGTTCAATCAAGAAAGGTGTGGATTATTTTGAGTTTTTTTTTTTTAGTTTTTTTTTACCTATTTTTATTATCTGCAAATTCTGTAGTCCATTAGAGGCAATGAGGTACAAAATGATGAACCGACTAAATTCTTGAATTATTACGGTTACAGTGCCAGTGCACGCTCGCTAATTCAAGGCCCTTTAATTCGAAAAGCTCTATAGTTCGAAGGCGAGGCTGATCCACTTGAAAAAACCCTTTACTTCGAAATTTTTTGCCACCGCTCTTTGTAACTCGAAATCTCGCCAATTCGAAAACCCTTTAATTCGGAAAAAAACCTCGGCCCATTGAATTTCGAATTAGCAAGCGTGCGCTGTATTGAAAATCAAAAATAGCTTTCATGAAAAAATTCAAATCATAACATTAAAATTACTCAATTCTTCACGTCTAATCCTCTTGAAATGGTAAAAATACATCCAAGAAAGTCAACGCATAAATCTCGTCGTTAGTTATTCGACGTAGATCCATTCGATCAATCTACGTATTGATTTTTCAGCAGAGTATTTTTAGGCATGCCGCGGCACAGATTGACGCAAGTCTAGCGTGAGAGAACCTTTCACATTTCAAGAGTTTCCCTCGCCGTGTTTGATGACCCCAAGTTAATGGAAGGTGAGCAGTGGCATGGCGTGAATTGCGATATATCGATTGTAATGCCATTTAAACCTATGGAAAATGATCGATAAACAGGGTGTTCGCAGCGACCACCTTAATAATCGATCCTTTTCCATAGGTTTAAATGGAAATCAATCGATATATCGCAAAGCACGCCGCGCCACTGAAGGTGAGCAAAACAGAGCAAGGGTTGGGGGCGTAGCGAGGGGGTGCTTTTACACGGGCGGGGCTCCGAAGAAATTTGTAAATCATTCTTTTCCCAGGGCTTGTCAAATTGCGGGAAATCTAGGTTTACGCTCCTTGGCTTTTCTCTCAAATGAGTTCATTACGTGTTCCTCGCTTGTCGGCCGCGGCCTTTTTACAAGCTTTTTTTATTGTTCGTCCGCTGACAGGTCACTATCGGGGAGGCTTACTTTGTTGTCTTAGCGCGTTGTCGGGTATGATTGAAATCATCCAGATTTTTCACGCACTATGGACTCATTTGGTAGTGACGTCATCGTCATGACAGCAATGCCCTCTACGATCAAGTCCCTTTCAGTTCAAGTCAAAGATAACCTATCTCCCTCGATCTCATTCGACCTCTTTACACCGCCCGTCGCTTCCGGACGAAGAAGCGTAAATCCATTCCAAGGTTACAAAATTGGCTCAAACGATTCAAATCGCATCCATAGACATCCCCTCCTCCTTGTAACGCACCCGTAACGAAGGCTTAGATCCTCTCTCCTCCCTCTCAAAGGGCTACGTATTTCATGAACGATCCCTACTTCTCGCAAGAATCAAGCAAGTGAAATGAAGTTGAAATACAAACTCCTCTTTTGCACCTCTTAAAAATTCCGAAAAAGTGCGTTCTGTAATTTAGAGACGGCCCCTTTGTGTACTGAAAAAAAAACTCCGGGCATGAAAGCCGTTTTTACGGGCTATAGAATAGACATACCGTCCGCGTTCCGAGCTCAGAGGCCGTGAGTTCCGGGCGAAGCACCCGGAGCAGTCTAAGCTACAGCTCCAGCACCCGAAACTTCCAGCCTCTGAGCCCGGAACGGACGGTATGTCCATGTAGCCCGTAACTTTTTTTTTTCAGTGTGAAAATTCAGTGTAACAAAACGCTCAAAATTTTCGTGTAATTTATTTCCTTCTTAAGTTTACTTTAGTGCACACAATTGTTTGCTTAAAATGGCGAAAAACCATGAACAAAAAAAAACATTAAAAACAAGAACAGCAACAACAACCACTCCACCACCACCACCATACCATCCACAACAATAACTTTAAATCAACCACAACAACTTTACAACCACAACAACTTTAAATCCTTCCTGATGGAAGGTGGGTAGAAGAGCTGATGTTATGCTTCGCTGCGGTTCCGGCTCTCTCTTTCCCTAACTTAATCCTTTCTTTGATATGTCTTATTTTATTGTACTTAGAGTAGTTAGCCTTTATACTCTCTTTCTGTACTATGTTTCAGCAATAAAGGAAAATTGGAATAAAAAAAAAAACCACAACAACAAATTACAACAATTGATGACCCATTTTTAATCATAACTGCATTCCCGCATGGTGCGTACGATGGGTAATACTCAAGACCGACCGATAATCACTCCACATGCATATTTAACCCACACCGTTCCGTGTTCCCACGAGCCTCAACCCGCGAGTACAACACAATGGAATACCCGAAAATTCTCCCGTGCACCAACAAGTGCGCGAAGGGCGGCCGACTCCACACACACCCATCCCTCGTGTGTCTGGAAACAATGCCTCGGAAGGGGGGTGGTGGTGGTAATAAAAACGAGGACAGGAGGCCAAGTTGTAATGCAGCTCCGTTGCCAGATTTTTCCGACGCAGATTTTTTCGTGAAACTGAATGACGTGGAAAGGGATCCCCGGTTGCATTTTTACAACGCGGTCGGTCCGAGGACTACCTTGATGTAAGCGGCTATCGCGACGTCCATCAGGTGGGCGAAGTACGAGAAAAAGGCAGCCGGGGGGAGGGGGGCGAAGAGAGGCACGCCCGCCCGTTCTTTATTTCCGTTTCCTCCGATGCTCACTCCTAATCAGCCCGCGGTGTTGCCAACCCCGCTTGTTTTTTTTTATTTATTAATTTGTGTTTCTTCCTAAAAAAATTGGAGACCCTCCACTGGCCTCTTCGCGACAGGTGGAAGCTTTTACTTTCGGGGACTCAACACTTCCTTATAGACAATTATAAGTCAGCAACGGTCTTTTTACCCGCCAGGAAAATGATGAGCTTCAGGTGACGTCATAAGCCACACCAGTTTCACAAACTTCGGTTTGTTTACAAAACGAAAATCTCAACAAGTTGTTAAACATCCACCTAGTAGGTAGGTCAACAGATGAATGTTGAAGTCCCGAAAGGAGAGGCTTCTACTATTGCCAAGATACCAGAGGAGGGTCTCTTGTTTCTGAAAAAAATACAAAAATACAAAGCCGGCTAGGTTTGTTTTGTGGTCAGCGATTCTTACTCTAGGTCAATAGGCCTCGGGTGGGGATGGCGATTTATTCGAATAGTAAATCGATTTCGGGAAATCAATTTGATTTTCGGTAAAAAATCGATTCTATTTTAAAATCGGGTGGAAAAAGTCGATTTTAGAATAAAATCGATTTTTTTCGAAATGCATTTAAAACCCTCAAAAATCCAAGTTCGGCGCCAAAAACATCTTTACTACCAAAACTGAACTTGAAATGAAACTCGGGTATTACAGGCTTTATATGACACATCAAGTCGGAACTTTCGATTTTTTTTCAATAATTCGATTTCGGCTTAAAATCGATTCCAATTTTTAATCGATCTCAAAAAATCAACTCGATTTAATCGATTTTTTTGCGCCAAAAATCGTCATCTTTGGTCCCGGGTGCCGATTCTGGTAGTGGCGACAAATTTCCACAAAAATGACGAGTGGATCAGCTAACAGATTCTACTCGGCCTTATTCCCCAAAAATTTGAAAACCCAAAGCATGCATGCACCAATCCCTCGATATGATGGAAAGATGATGATGATTTCAAGGCATGCAAAATCCATATCATACGTTTTAATCATCAGAATACGATTTCACGATATCGAACTTAACCATTCCCTCTCATCCCGTATTCCCGTGGCAACAGCGACCCGGGCAACAAAAGAACCGGGTCGGGCGATCGCGTCCGCCCGCGCGCTCGCGTTTGATCGTAGCCGCGCGTCGCGCCGCGCCGTCGACGTGATATGCGCCGCGATGCGCTATGCTCGTGCGCAGAATCATTACACTGTAAACAGACCCCCTTGCCCCCCGCCTTTCATGAAATAGAGTCCCCCTCGAGTCCCTGTCAATCACGGCTATTGTCACGGGCTCCGTCTTGGGGTCCGCCCGGCGCATCGTTATGGATAATCACCTGGATCACCGCCGAATTCGCCCGGAAATTCGGCCGCTCGGCTCGTGAGGTATGTATTTTCACGATGAATCGATCTGCCGTGATAGTAAGTGCATGCCGGGATGAACCTCGAGACACATAAAAGCGTGTGCTAATCATGGCTCATATAGAAATGCACTTACTGCTCTCTTCGCTATCCGGCGGCGATGGCGCGATCGGGGCAGTCACCCCGACCCGACGAGTGCGTGTCGGTGTGTCTGTGCGTACACCGCACCGTGAGAATAATCAGAAATTTTACCGTGCTTAGGAAGAGCGCCGTATGAGGAATCAAGGTTTGCCAAATTTCCCCAGATAAACTTGTATTTTTAAGGAAAGTTAGTTATGCACATCCTTCCTTAAAATTTTCAGATCTATCGGATCGAATTTTGAACAAGACTGTCTAAAAAATTTGGAAAAAAAATTTCACAATTTTTCCATCAAATTCGATTTATATTGAAGGAAATATGACAACGCTTGAAGGATCAGGTTTTTCCTTAGCGCGGCAGAACATGATATTTAAGTTTTCCTCGTTGCTGAGGTTAATCTCCGTTCGGAGTTCGTGGTTAGTTTGACTCCGGAGTCAGCAATTATTTCAAATGGATGGCGTCAGTTTTCGGTCATATTCTATAATGTGTTCAATAAGCTTACAGGCTTATTGAAGAAGAACTCGTCTGTTCAGGGAATAAGCTTGCACTGTCAAAAATGGGACGTTTACCCCATAGGCAGATCCAAGCGGGGTGTAGGGGATGTGCAACCCCCCTCCACCCTCCCGTTCGCCCAAAAAAAGGAGGGGGAAGAAAGGGAAGAAAATGGAAAGAAGAAAAAAGGAACCTTATATATTTTGGTAAATGTTCATAACGAAATCAATTCAAACTCCAGGCGTTTGAATCCTTGCAATTCCAAATGCGCCCCGACCTAATTTTTATTAGCAGTCTTACGCCATTTTTCACATAGCGCCATTTTTCACGGTGTAGGTCGAAAATCACATAACTCATTTGCGGTATCTGAAAATCTCCGCCTCTATGTTATTTTTTTAAAGGAGAACAAATTGACATCATTCCTTGAAGTTTATGCAAAATTTTCTTCGCGCAGAGAGGAAAAATCACGGCAGTTTTAAAGAATTGCCGTTGAGTAGTTTTGTGTTTAAAAAATAAAGTATGACGAGAAAATCTGCGACGTCGCAAACCGAGTTATGGGATTCACGACTCACACCGTTGATAGGTCTCTTTTCAAAAAATAAAGATGAGACAGATTGTGAGTTGCCTTACGCGATTCAATTGTGGTAATTTAATGTTTGGCGGTGTGTATCTGGAATTGACAAAATAAAAAAGCAAACCTCTCCGAGGTTGCATGGCATAAATTATAATGACCAAAAATTAATGGTTCTGCGTACCAATCATAATGAACGTGAGAAAAACAGCTGCAATGCTAAGAGCGATGGCCTCAGTTATTGCCAGGAGACACTACTACATTCAAGTTTTGAATTTCTCGTTCAAATAATTTTACTCAATCATATTTGATTGATAGGTACTCGTAGTTCGACGAAATAAGCCGAATTGGTAGGCTTGCTTGTTTCCGGTTACATGTGTAAGGGTGTAAGGATATCCGAGAAAAATTGACTTGGAGTCGAGATTCCTTGAAATGTGGGAATTTGGCGACACGAGCTACTGCATCTAGCACACGGTCACACACCAAACATTACCGAAACTGGAGCCTCGATGCAAGATTAGTTCGGCGCTGTCATGTTTTACGTCAAAACTTCCCTATTTGAACGAATGACACTAATCCAGCAATGACTACAGCGCATCTTACTGAAAGAATTACTAAAAAAAACAAGCAGTGAACTCCAACACAATGTGTTGATAAGGCGCGTCATTAACTCGCACATATCAACCCTTTAGTTTTCATTTACAGAGATTTCAAAATAGGCAAACAGCATAAAAAGAGAATTCACGATCCAACACTGCGAGGTCAAAGACGCACCTTGACGAGACCGTGTATTGTGAAAGTAGAAAGCTATTCGATCGAATTTAAGTTTTTTGATCTGCCTCAAGCAAAATCTTATCAGATTCTTGAAGAAAAGTGCTACGGAATAATTTAAGCGAAGAAAGGAAAAATTCTGTCGAACTCCTAGAAGATAAAGTCGATTTAAAGGTATTTTGGGGCTAAAATACCCAAATCACCGGTAGTAAAAATCCCGTTATATTATTGAAAAGAAATTGACTCGATATAAATGCAATTGCATTAAATACGTCTTGATTTTGTTATTTTAAACGTCTTTCCATGCAAAGAAGTTCAACCATGTCGTTGCTTTATTCATTCATGAATTGAAAGTAAGCAATCTACATCCGAAAATCTACTGATTTGCCGTAAAAAATTGCAGAAACTTGATATACCAGGTCGATGCACCCACTCGTTGAATTTACCAACCAATTTTGTGAGTGCAAATGTGTAAGAATCAATATGCTATAGTCATTTTGGGTGCATTTATTTTTCATGAAACAATAATAATTTCAATCCCGAAAAACCATCAATTTTCCGTATAAAATCGAAAAAATCAAAATATGTCAACTCCCCGACGTGAAAATTAGATTCTACGTATGTAAAATGTAAATACTTATGTATCGATATGCTGAACAGAACTATGTGTGGACAGTCAGAAGCCCGCGGCAACATTAATTCAACAGAAAAACTGTAAAAATTAGATAGGATTTTAGCCGCTTTGCCCGCCTCTCCTCGCTACTTACAACAAACCGTTCTTATACTCATCTCAAAATTTTTCTCAGAGCTTTGGGTTATTATCAGCTTCCATTTAAACTCCGGTTCGATGGCCGAATCGGCTGCAAAAAAAGCAAGCCACTGTTGAGGGGTTCTATGAGAAATTCGTGATATTATATCGGCTCTCAGGAAATCACCCCATGGCTAAAATTGGTGGTATAAATGTTTAAGTGCTTAAAATAATCGTATTCAAGAAACTAAGGAATTAAACTATGGAGTCAATTTCTTTTTAATAATATAACGAATTTACTACCGGTGATTTAGCTATTATAGCCCCAGAATACTTTTAAAGCGCCTTTGCGTTCCAGAATCTCGACGGAATTTTTTTTTTTTTTTTTCTTGCTTAAACGATTCAAGAAACATTGTAGTTAAAATATAAAGATTTTTCGATTTGGACGTATGAAAAATGTTTAACTCGTTCAGGCACACCGTGTATTGTATGGAGTACTGCTGTTATTCGACCGTTGTCTTCAGGTCAAAATTCTTACAAAGAAGCCCCTTGCAAGAGGCAAATTTTTTGTAATTTCTCCCAGTTTTTTCAGCGTTAGGTATATAAATGAATTGTTTGTCAAATTTTGAGGTCAATTATATTTAATTGTAATTATACTTTCTTTTTTCCCCTTCATTTTATTTTTCGTATCGAGGAGTCGAGGTTTTGTTGATTTCTTCGGATTTCGATTACTGTAACTTCTCTTCTATTCGGCCGATTTTTATGAATGAGGTCTCTTTTTATTTGTGTTTTAACGGAGAGTAAGGAAAAAATTGCTAAATACATGCGAAACAATTTTTTTTGAAAATTGGATGAATCCTAGCGTGACGGTGAAATGGTTAATGAAGCGTGAGTAATTGGGGTACGGGTATCGGCCGCGTTGGGACCCAAGGCCCATTGTTCTTCGTGACGCCGACGCAGTGATCAGGAGCGTGGGGACGAGAGGGGCTTAGTGGACTCCTGTATGAGCCACGTTTAGCAAATGGTCTAATGAGTCTCGAGGCTCATCACAGATTGCACTTACCACTATCCTGGTGCCCCGGCTATCAGAGCAAGGAGTACCAACTTTTGAAAAGGATAACAGTGTTGTGGAGATATGTCAAAGCAACGTTGTGAACAAAACGGAGTGAGTGAAATTCTCATTCAAGGAGTGCCGAACTGGTCAGCCATCCTCGAATCAGTTCGCTTGCTTCCGCTTATATATGCATATTTTAAATCAGCGCGCCCCATTCTAAGGTTTTTTTAAAAAAAACCAAGAAACGTAGACTCTTGGTATTTATTACACATAAACTAGCGAGCCCCAGAATGAGAAACAAATTTTAATCATTATTATTGACGGATTAGTAAACTTTTTACACGCTTTGGAAAATCTCAGAAGTTCGCGGTAGTCACTTTTCGGTAAGGAACTAGGGGACTCGGTTATTGTATCGAGGGGGGGGTCGAAACGATCGCAAAGGCGGTATACTACGTATACGCGCCAAAAAGTTACTGGTTTAATCTGGCTACGGTATCAAATGAACTGCATTTAAGTTACAGTGATCATCCACCACATTTTTAAGACTCTGCGACGAGTTTTAAAAAGAAAAAAATATTATTTTTTTTCAAAATTTGAAGCCTTACGGGGGATAATAACACTATGCATTTTCTTTTTCTTTTAACCAAAAAGAGAAAAAAAAAAAAAAAAAAAAAAAAAAAAAATGGTTTTTTCTTAGTGGCGGAGAGTGTTATAAAGGAAATGAGCAACGTTAGTCGTTGACTGTTGTAGCCACTTTCGGCGGTGTTAACGGATGCTTGTGTTTCCGATCTGTGTTCATGCCGCTCAACTGTCAGTGCAGATAGTTAAGCATATTGCGGATGTTTTAATAAGTAGAATGAAACCGCTCATACTGTGTCCTCGGCATCCATCATCATTTGTTCCACAAAAAATTGACAGATTCGTTTTTCAGATGTGCAACACGGTCATTCATCGATCATGAATAGTCGCATCAAATTGTTCCAGCCAGTAAGAAGGGTAACGCGCCTTCACTTATTTGTATATGCAATATGGCTATCCGCCGAGTGCGAATAGTTGCATGCAGGTATCGAGTTGTCAGGAACGTTACTTTAATTATTTCCGTCGATCAAAACTGTAAACCAGAGGTGCCTGACGATTCAATTTCGGAAATTTTCTTACCTCATGCTTATTTTAATTTATTCATTATTTTAGAGAGATCCCTTGTGAGTTGAATGGAAAATCAGTTTCTGCATGAGTTTTCAATGGAAAATTGTTTCTGGAATCATGAATAAAGAACATTTTGTTGAATTCTTTAGTTCTATTTTGTCTCATAAGAGGGTGGATGTACAGTTGTTTTCCTCCTCTCTAAATACCACTGTTTTAAGTCCCACACTTGACGGATCAATATCGTGAATGAATTTTCCTCAAAATTAAGTTTTCGAACAACAAATTCTAAACATTCTTTTTGTCAATTTTTATAGGGACCTAATATTTTAACGTAAATAAGGCAGACATCAAAGGACGCAATTAACAAGTTTATGGACAGAAAACACGTATTTTATCGTAGTTTGTTTCGCATGATGTTTGTCACAAATTTTGATCCTCAGAACTTCAATTTTTCCCAGCGTGACTTGACGTGACGTTTTGGCACGGCGCCAGTGGCGAGACGTGAATGATCCATTATCGATATTTCCCATTTGAATCTATGGTAAGTAATCGATTTTTAAGGCGTTACACCCTGTTGTCGATTCTTTTCCACAGGTTTAAATGACAGATCAATCGATTTATCGCAGAGCACGTCACTCCACTGCACGACGCGTTCGCGAGTCCCGCTCTCGTCAAGCATGCATTCTAGCCTTGCGTTCATTCATATAGCTACAGCGTTGTCAGAATATGCAAGAATATATATCTTATTTGTGTGAAACGCAGAGGCAGAAATAAAATGTTCAAAATTAGGCAGCCTCGAGCACACTGGCTTACTCATATCTGCCCACGCGCGCAAGTGTCAGATCGGCCCCAAAGCCGCAAAATATAACCCTCCGTGAGCGAAGAGATTAATCTGGATCCTTAGTGAAAGTTTAAACGCCTCTCGTGCTTGTGCCAAATGCGTGGAAATCAGTGGCTTGGTGTGCTTTGCGATAAATCGATTGATCTGCCATTTAAACCTACGAAAAGGATCGATAAACAGGGTGTTCGCAATGAACACCTTAATAATTGATTCTTTACCATCGCTTCAAATGGAGCATTGATCATTAACACCTCGCCACTGGTGGAAAGGGACTTGATCGTTTAGGAGAGGAGCACTGAAAAAAAATCGCTTCGATCCTGAGTTCAGACGTTTAAAAAATTCGACAAGAAAAACGTACTCTTGATTCACGCGGAATTTTTCTTGAATCGACAGCCTAGCCTCTTAATGAAAGCGGATTGTTTTGGATTCAAGCAAAACTCTGATTGAATCAAGGGTATTTTTTCTTGTCAAATTTTTTAAGAGTCCGGACTCCAGATCCGTTAGACTTTTTTTCCAGTGAGGTTGAAATTGCAGCAGGCGAGTCTAAGATTACGAGATTTTGTAAGTTAGACCAGAAAATGATGTACGTGTAATGCCCAGTAAGAAAAGGACCTTGATTTATGGAGGAAAAAATTTAAAAAAATATTGGTGGTTAGGACGGAAGACATTATCCAACCTTTGCCTAAAATTTCTCTATTACCCTAAAAAATGAAATGCAGGAGATTTTCGTTCATTATCTGTTGGTACACGGAGAAAAAACCTTCGTGCATGGGACCAAAAGTTGAGGTCACATGGATCTCTGAAGTTTTTGGATCTCGTATCCGAAAACTTGAGGTCCCGCTGCCCGGTCACACATCTGAAGTATCCGGTACATACCTATGTACTTCAGATGTCTGACCCGAACTTCGGCAGTTGGACCTTAAGTTTTTGGATGCGTGATCCGGAAACTTCAGAGATCCATATGACCTCAACGTCGGGTCCCATGCACGAAGTTTTTCTCTCCGTGTAGGAATAATTGTGAAGAACTTTTGATCTGCCAATTTTCCAACCGGATCATTGCTTGTAATTTTCGATAAATATTCTTCACTTTGAAAGGGTATGCCAGGAGAACTTTCAAGAAATGACGTTGAATTGTTTCCAATTTTGATTCATTCATTTATAAAAAGTGGCGTAATATTTAAGCGCCCCAAACTAAGTTCAGCGGGTTTTTTCTTTTCAGTTTCACCGACTATATTCATTTAGGGAGAGCTGATTCTCCATACAATATGATAGTTCCCATTTGTGACATTCAATGTAACACAACTCACCCGCGCTTTACCTAATTCGTCGCTCCTCTGACGCTTAGGACGTATCTCCATTACCACGTGAGCCCTGCTTTCGGTATAATTCAATGCTTTCCAGGGCTCATGTTGGAATACAGATATACCATTACGTCAGAGGAGCGACGAATGGGCTACACCTGCGGGTAGGATAGTCAACGCGTTGAAGAGCTCACCGGATATTTCAGCATTGAAATATTTTTTTACGGGCACGGCAAGCGTATCTGTGTGAATGACAATCATTTGACAGTGACGTAACGATGATACCGAGTATCAGTGCTCAGACACTGAGACGGGTGTTCGGTCGTGTGGGAATGTAGGTCAGACCTTGAGATGGTCAGTTTTGAGGAGCCGAAATGATCGTAAAATTCACCGAACTTACTCCCGTTTTGGTGAGGACCGCTTCTCCCACTCAGTCACTCGTCGCGTATTCACGCCCCCACCTCCTTGTCTAAGACCGCGACGAAATTATCAGACAATGTTGCTAATTCATAGAACTACCCGGTGGATAAAAGTAAGAAAAAAGCATCACATTTTATGCATACTTACAGGAAATTTCTTTTGTAGCGTGCGCCCACAAATTCAGTCTTATTACCTCATCCCTCATGATAAAAAATATAAAATATCGAAAACAGAAGGAACTGTTTTCTACGAAACTATGTCAGTGAGATGATGTTAACAGCTGACATAATCCAGTGAAATAATCGCAAAATATTAGAAATTCGGCAAAGAAATTTTTAGTGCAACCAAAACTGCGGCACAACGCACGAGTCGGTAGAATATTGGTAATTTTGACAATGTACGCCCAAAAATTCGGTCTGAGACTGAGATCTAATTAAAGCGAGAAAATGCTTGTCAATCCGAGCACAAATTAGATCTCCTTCTTGGACTGAATTTTTGGGCGCACATTCTCAAAATTACCAGCATTCTAAACGACTCATGCGTCGCGCTGCATTTTCGATTGCACTAAAAATAATTTCCTCATAGTTCCTAATTCTTTGCGAATATTTCACAGGATCATGTCAGTTGTAGACATCATCTCACTGGCATTGCTTCCTGTGTGCCCTCGATATTTTATACTTTTCATCCTTGCAAAATTTGCAGGGAAAGATATTCCCAACTTTCTTCAAAAATGAATGTTTTCTAAGAGGAAATTTGGCAACTTTCAAATGCTTCTACGGCGTTTTTACTATTGCACGTGTTTGACAACCCTACCCCGTTCGTTCTGCACGTATTGCTACTTGTATACGTTGCTCCTGCAGTGGCGAAGAAAAGAGTAAATGATCGATTATCGATATCTTTCCATTTGAAGCTATGGTAAAGAATTGCTCATTAAGGTGTTCGTTGCGAACACCCTGTTAATCGATCCTTTTCCATAGGTTTAAATGGCAGATCAACCGATACATCGCAAAGCACGCCACGCCACTGGGCTCCTGTCGATTTTGATTCATCAGGATCGAAAAGTAACGTCATCGTGCCATTCCTTCCATCCGGGAACACCACTTCAACGTAACTGGGAACAATGATGGGTATGAGTCAAACACCTCGAAAACCGCCTTGAATTACGGAACGAGTGATTAGTAAAGGAGAGATAAACTCGATGCATTCCGCATTGTTTTGTCTGGCTTTAGTGAAGCTCATTACTTGCGTGTAACGTGTCGCGAAGTGCTGTGCGCGTATACGTAGGATTACAAACAGGGTTCTCAAAATGATTTCAGGTTAGTTAGTTCTCATGGATTTTTTACATACACGCCAACTACGTACCAAGACAGTGGTACGGGATGTATAGGGATAGGGGGTCAGTTGCGCTGGTCACAGAGTAGAGAATTTGCAGGTGTCTAAAATGTTGTAAATTTTATGTTTAAAATGAAATTACCAAGAAAATATCGGAGGAGAAAAAAATTATGAAAAATACTGCGCACTCATCTCACTAAGCAAACTCAGTGATGCATTTTTGTGTGCAAATTCTTTACTGTGTTTTGTTTGTTTCAGTTTATAGAGTAGAAGAAAAGAATAATATTCATCCAAACACCAACTTTCCATGTTCAATACTAACTAAGGTATTCCTCTTCAAAAAACAGGGTATATGAGAGCATCCACCGCAGTTGTGCCTACCCTGGTTTCTGCCACCTTGGTTTCATCCGTGTGTTATATCGAGCAACCAGTGCAAATGTGCTACATTTTGCAATTAGGAACTAAAATGTCTGGCTCATCTCAGAAACATCATATATGTGCCATTAATTTTCCCATGCACATCGGTCGTTTTTATTGATAAACAGTGTTATCATGGTAGAGAATAATTGAGCAAGGTCATTCGATAAAGATTCACGCATCGACCCGCTCTGCCGTGCCAAGGATAAGCGCCGTATGAACATTTGAGAGTTGCCACATGAATCCGCATAAAACATGTATTTTTCAGGAAAATATACCAATTTTTCCTTGATATTTTCAGATGTTTTAGACAAAATTTCGAACAAGTTTGTCTTAAAATTTGGAGTAAGGCATTCACAGTTGGACGTATTTCTATCAAACGGAACTATGTGCATTATGACGTAAGCCCTGTTGTGCACATATTCTTATGAGTCTCAGGGCTCATGTCTTAATGCACATAGTTCCGTTTGATAGAAATACGTCCAATTTTCCAAGTAAATTTGTTTTTTATCGAGGGAAATATGGCAACGCCTGAAGGCTCATACGTCGTTCTTTCTGAGCACGACAGCGCTGGAGAAGGGTGTTGCCTCGGGCGCGGGAGCCCCCCCCCCCCTCTCCCCCTGCCTATCGGTGTCGCGGTCGGCGGGCGGCAGGATCTATTTTGGAACGGCATGATTCAAGCTCAGAACGAGAGTGACCCCGTGCCCTCGCGCTTCCGAGAAAATTAGAGAAATGTCGCTGGTGACCCATTAACATAGAAAGCACTCTCGTGATTTTGCTTGTTTTCACCGCGGACACGCACACAGTGGCGCGAAACTCGCGGATTTCTGGACAGATCGCTCAAAACGAGTTCATATGACGGAGAACCGTGGTACATCTCGATGTTTCCCGGACGAAGTAACGTAACTCCATTCCGAGGTTGCAAAATTTACCAAAGCAATCCAATTTTTCACAAGAATGTCCCATTTTTTTCAAAATTTTGTCCGATTTTTGCATGGGATTAGATGTAAAATCAGTGAAATGTACGTATTTCTGTCAAACGGAACTTAGTGCATTATGACGTGAGCCCTATCATGCATGCATTCTTATGGGTCTCATGGCTCATGTCTTAATGCACATAGTTTAGTTTGATAGAAGTACGTCCAAATATACGGTTAGAAATGTACAAGATTCGCCTCATGAAAATGTCATTTGCGAGGGGAAGTTTGTCAACATCGAAATGTAGCGAAGTCTCTTCAGGGAAACGACGACTCAAGAAAAATCAACCTAAATTCTGTGTTGTTATCGGGTGTGGAACACAAATTAGTAACCTAACGATTAGTATTTTTGATCAGTTTTTCCTCAGGTTTCGTAGGTAAAATCTCTATGTTACATTGACTAAATCCTTGAATAGGAAATGTATATCTTTCTCAAAAATCAGACGCGAACCGCTAGGATCGAAACTGGATCACATTGGTGATATACTGGTGATATATTCGATAGCCACTTGCAAGTCGCAACCCTTGAGTAAAATCGATAACATAAGAGTACATTACTGCCGTGCTAAGGAAAAACGCCGTATGTACATTCGAGAATTGCCAAATTTCCTTTAATAAAAGGTTTAATTTGAGGAAAGCTATGAATATTTTTCCTTGAAATTTCAGGAGGTTTAGGTGAAATTGCCAACTGAGTTATCTGAAAAATTGGAGAAAAAATATTAACATATCGACGGTGAAACTACCAAACCACGTATCTCGTTTGCGGTGTTTAAAAATCTACGCTCGCATTTTATTTTTTTGAAGTAGACCAAATCAATATCATTCCTTGAAATTTTCACAGAATTTTCTCCGCACGAAGAGGAAAAATCACAGAAATTTTCAAGACTGGGCGTTAAGTAGTTTTTCAATTAAAAAATAAAGTATGACAGGAAGTCTGCGACGTCGCAAACCGAGATACGTGGTTTGGTAGTTTCACCGTCGATATGTTCTTGAAAATTCGTATTCTATCTTAAGATATTTGGCAACACCTGAATGTTCATACGACGTTTTTCCTTAGCAAGGCAGATAAGTTCAGCAAGGCACTTTCTTCATCCCCAAATATCTCAAAGTAACCTTAGTCTCAGTCTTGGTCGTTATAACCAACAATTTTGTCGATCAATCAAGTAAGTCCTTTGCGTTAATCGTGCCGAAAAAGAAGTAGGTACCTCAGAGTAATCTGAAGTGTAACCATAAATACGAAAATGTTTGACTTTTTAAAAGTTTAATGCTTAAATCTTCAAGAATGTCTGCAGTCAACTGCAGAGCTTTCTAAACGGTAGATAAAATCATGGATACCGCATATTATCTGCCGTGCTATGGAATGAAGCCATGAGCTTCAATGGTTGACAAATTTCTTCTGACATAAAACGTATTATCAAGGAGGGCTATGAATATTTTTCTTGGATATTTTGAAAAACTTACGATTAAATTGTGCGCGAAGTTCTATGAAAAATTTAAAGAAAAATATGCATACATTTCCGAGGAATTTGGTTCTTATCAGCTACAATTTGAGAACATTGTAATGATATTATGTCGTTTCTACTTTCCACAACGGATATAAAATCCGCGGGAAGCGCGCGAGATCGTTTGAACCTCCCGCGATTTTGCCGACGGACGTTGGCACGCAGAGCTCAGCCCAATTTCCGAGAAAATTACAGCCGTCAATCCCACTCCTCTCTTTATTTTTAATGCAAAACAAACAGCTATTCTCTCTCTCCTCTCTTCTCTATCTCCTCCTCTCTCCCCTTCTTTTTTTGATCCATAGAGCGTAAGCAATGGACCATTATACATGTCAAAGACTAGCATACCACAGGTTTTGATTTCTCATAAAAATGTAACGCGAAATACGTTTAACGCCGTGAAAAATTCCAAAATCAGACGAAAAACAAGAAACTCGTGTTACTTTCGAATTGGCAAATCCCAAATGTCCATTCCCAGGAAAACGAAAATTAGCGATGGTCAAAGCCATAAAAATAAACTCCTCTCTCGGCCAAGTGCTTAAAATTGGATTCTACAAAAATGTCCCTCATTTTCTGATGCATTTTTTAATTAAGGCGTTGGGTGCAGAATTGCATTTATTGGTTGGAGTGTTTCCTAATCTCCATCCTCAATTAATATTGTGGAGAGGAAACTATTGGTTGAAGTTTCTGAAATTTGCCGTGTTCATCATTGAAAAATCAAAATGAAAATTCAGAAACAGTATCAAAGAATTCCATACATTCGCTTTAGGTAATTATAATGGATGAAGCGTTAGCAAACATTCCGAGACACCGCAACTAATAAATGTACTCTTTGGCACCCAGCGTTTCAATTAGCGTATACGTTTACTCGTCAAAATTAGTAATTTTGGAGTGAAGTTTGAGGAAGATCATATAATATCAACCTCTGCTATATTAAATCATACCAGGGTAACGCGAAACGCACCACGTCTCCGGAGGTTGGGCCGCGAAGCGATGTGGGGGCGTACCCGGCGTGCCCCCTAGAAGTCCTCAAGTGAATGGAAATTAATGTGTGTATTTTTCAACTCTATTTTTGTGTGCATGTTTGAAATAATGATGGCCACTAACTCTTGGTGAATGATTGTGTGTTGCAGCTCAACACAACAAGATGTCACATACGGTGACAGTAACTCGGACGACGACGACGACCAGTACGTCGGCGATCATCCTCAACACTGGCTACCTCAAGACCCTCCCCGGTCTCCTCAAACTCGCCCAAGTGGTCAGTATCTCATCCACTTATTAATCCTCTGAAAGTTTCAACAGAGAGTAGAAGAGTTTTCAGTTTTGTAGACTTCCTTGTCAAATCGGTCTGTGCGAGAGGAGTTTTGACGATACTGTCCTTCATTCATTATTATGAGCAATACTGCCGTGCTAAGGAATAACGCCACAATTTTCTCCAGAATTTTTGAGGAGCGTTATGCATGTTTTCTTTTGAAATGTTTAGTTAATTTAGATCCGATTGCAACTAAAATTCACTGGAAAATTTGAAGAAAAGTTTTCGTGAATTTTTCAAAAAAATCATGCTTTATAGGAAAAAAAATTGGCAACGTCTGGAGGCTCATACGACATTTTTCCTCAGCACGTTGGAATAGGAGCTTTCCTAAAATTGTTTGGTTGCAAGTTGCATCAGAATGCCAATATAATGTGATAGGGTGCAAAATAGCTCGTAAGAGCTCATAAATAAAGTTGTAAGAATTTGGCTTAACTTTGCACATTTTGCAAGTGCCTAAACCCATGATGATATTAGATAAATGAGTAACGTATTCACGATAATAACGATTGTAATATATCATAATTATGATCGCGTATCAATAAACAGCAGAAGGCAACAATGGGTATGTTAAAACGCCCCAATCGCATTTAGTTTTTTCTTTTTTTCACCACTGTTGTGTGAACATACCGCACATTACGCTTCACTGGAAAGGCAGCGCAAGTTAAAACGCCTTCAATTTGTGTGTATGCAACATGGGCATCCATCGAGAACGAATAGTTGCATCAAGGCGTTATTTGTAGTGTCGTGTTGTGTCCATCGGCAGAGACCAACGCAAGTGGAAACGCCTTCAATTTCGTGTGTATGCTACACGCACTGCACATCCATTAAGCACGAATAGTTGTATCCAGGCGTTATTTTTTATGTCGCGATGCGTCCGTCGCCAGAGATACTAAGAACCGCCGTGTTCAATTTCCGTTTGTAAAAGAAGGAAATACCCAAGAGTGTTGCAGCTTTCTTTGTACAGATTTTCTATAATTATATCTTTCCATGAACTCTATAACGGTGGAAAAATATGAAATTATTAGTAGTCAATAATTTAATCCCTGCGGGAAAGAAAAATTAACTGATCAGTACAGCAACAAAATTGCTCTCGGGCAGCTTGCTCTAGTCTTACAGCCGGGCCTTCGTCTGCTCAAGTGGCCGCCTGGGTGTCTGGATAAACTAAAAAAAGTCAAGTTTCCGGCTGACTGACGTCATTGAAACGTGGATATATATAGGTCATCAAGCGGATTTTATTTGGAGTCTGTACTTTGGACGCAGCAACATTAATTTCGCTGCTTTGAGCTTGGGTCTTGAACATTTTGCGGATTAATCATGAGATGCAGTTGCCAGATCTCAATTCTAGATTCTCCTAGCTGTCAAAAGCTATTATTTTTAAAGTAATCCTTGTTTAAGACACTCAAAAACTCCATCATCAACCATAATAAGGAATCGCGTTATTATTACTTTAAAGAAATAGTCTAATGGGAAAATTAAAACAGGAAATTCGAAACAGAAGTGCAGCTCTTTTGTGCATTATTTGCTTGCAAAATTGTAACAACGCTAGCTTCAAATTTTATAATCATAGTCACGGACTATACAGAAAAACTCTGCGGTGTTACCACAGAGAGAATTAACTCTTGAAATGAAATTATGAGGAAAGTGGACCCAAGTGTGTTGAAACAGAAAACTTTATTAATTTGTTTTGACGAGTAACAATGATGAATTTTACGATTGGCAGTTAGGTTCAGCAATTAATGCTCCTTGGCAGGTTACTGCAGACTTATTGGTCTCTCATAACTCTTTTTTTATAAAAACAAGACGGATTTCGCTGTTTTGAAAGAACAATTCAGTTCATTCAAATTATATACGTCGAACTCCATTTAAAAATGTGATCGCGGTTGCCCTTCGGTAATACTGCAGTGCTGTCCTCTTTATGATTTGGAGTTGTAAATGTTGGTTTCAGGAACTGTAGATACAGAGCCCAAGCAACAACAACAGCTTCTCAATCCGGAACTTATGACTCACAGCTAATGCGGCTTCATTTTATTAGTTAAAAGGACTGAACTAAAAAAGGAGCACAGGAATTTGTCCGCGAGAGAGAAAGAGGCATTCTATGACATGACAAGTTAATAATTGTGCTCATATTTTAATCACTGAATTTGACTGCTCTTTCATTCTTACTGATTATTATTATTAATTATTTAAAAAAAATTAATTTGACAGACTGATGACTTTTATTATTTCATTTAATTTTAACGAATACATTTGACAGCAATGCAGATCAATGTGGCCGCTGAAAGAAAAACTAATTCGGTGAGTGACGTCTATAAACGGAGTCTATAAGATTGAAAGCATAGAAGTCGACGCTTTTTATTTTACCGATTCCATCTGTTCACAGAGAGTCTAAGAGCTTCATGTCTCTCTCTCTCTCTCTCTCTGCTCTTTCGTGCCGATAAATTTCACGAGCTCGATCCGATTTAAGATTTTCGAGCTTTCATTTTCTCTTCCGTATTTTATGTACTTCCAAATTAAAAGTACAAATACGGAAGAGAAAAAAAAAAGTTGTTAATCCTCACGGAGACTCGCAAAAAATCCTCATACTTCAATAGATAAAACGATGGGAATTTAAAGTAACTTATGACCACCTTCAAGGAAATGAGCTTCAGTATATATATATATATATATATATATATATATATATATATATATATATATGTTAATTTTTTATGGGTGCAATTTGTGTAGTAATCGGTGCAATTTCTTTAGTTTTTTTGGTATTTTTTTTTAACAGATCGGAAATCAATTCCTATCCGTATGGGGGACTGTACTCAGTACTGTCACAGGTTTAGCAAGCCTGCGGACCCCAGCTGGTAGCCCCTGCCTCAAAGGGGGGTGGAGATGGTCACCGGCTTCATGGCGTATAAACCACTCATCAGAGGATAAATTGACAGAGGTTGTATCGGAGGTAAAAAAGTATAATGTAGATGTCGCCGTGTTAACAGAAACGAAAAAGAAAGGCACGGGATCAGAAAACTTAGGATTTTATGATCTGTTCTATAGTGGTGGAAATCAATTCCTAAACGGTGAACACTCCATGCAGTCACCAAAAAAAGACGTTGCAATTGGTTTCGTAACCTTCCGTTGCCAACAGATTTCCATTACAAGATCAGCTCACCGTTTGCTAATCTCAGTTTTTCAAGCTTAGACCGACAATGAAAAAATTACAAAAATACCCCATGGTCATACAAAAAAATTGAAGAAAGTTATAGGAACTCTTGCTTACAGAGTTTGCTCACTTACTTTTTGAAACGTTTTAAAACAAAATTCTCAACGAGAGACTGCTAATAGAGTTAATGATCGCGACAAACGACAAGTAGCGTTGCCGTGTCACGCCTTTTGAACCTCGAGGTTTCCGTAGGAAATGCTAGAAAATTAGGTTTGTCGACAACGGTGGAGTTTGTGGGGACAACCTTCACACTCTCAGCCGCGCTAATAACGTGGTCGACAAGCGGAATATGTGCCGGGACTGTCCAAGCTCCGTTTACAATTTTGGCAGTGTCCTCGACATGCTGTCATATTTTTGTGATGCTTTAAACGCCATCGCGAGGGGTACAGTGGTTCGAGTCCAGTCGGGAATCGTGTTAAGCAGAAAGGAACCAAGTCACATCACCTATTCCTACATATAATTGGACAATTTTTTTACTATAGAGATTTTGTGCGGATTCCTTTGAAAATTTTGAGGAATTTGCTTCGTATTGTGTAGAAAATTCACTAAAATTTGCACAAAAATCAGCACACAATAAAAAATCAGCACGTAAAAATCAGCACGTAAAAATCAGCACACAATCAAATATCACATCATACCATTATTGATATCAAATTTAAAATGGATCGCGCTTGGCAGAAAGGAATTGTTGCCATCAGCTATTGCCGAATTTAACGAAGCAATTTAATCTCTTACAAGAGAACGTTTGCGCTTTGAAAATTTTAATGGATTTTCTTCGTATTATGCAGAAAATTTACTGAAATTTGCACAAAAATCAGCACAACATGATACCTCATGTAAAAAATTAAATGGCTCAGTTAAATTTGGCAATAGCGAATAAAGCTTGGTTCGATTCTGCTTAACGCGGTCCAAATAAATTTCTACATCGGCAAGTAATTAAACTTACTTGGACATTTAATTGGCCAATTCAATTTCTTGAGAACTCTTGTTCGGATTTTTGTGCTTTCAGTGAATTTTCTATAGAGTGCGAAGCAAACCCCTTTCAATTGTTAAACGAATTTGCACAACCGTGCTCTTGTAAAAAATTAAATTTCCCTGTTCAACCTGGACATAGCTGATGTGGCTTGATTACTTTTGTGAACTTATGCCCCTCTCAAAGAAACCGAGTCAATGGTGCTCATTACCAACTTCTTAAAGAGTGCCTCACACCTACCATACTAAACAGTCATCCGTCCTCTCAGAGAAATCTATTTAGATAGTCACCCGAGACCTCCAAGTCACTCGACGGCGCTTCAATATTGATTCTTTCAATCAATCAATCCTTGATCCATCTCCAAACATCTCGGTGAGTCATCTCGCGTAAAAAATTCAACTGCGACAGTGGCGCTGCGCGGTGCAGGGAAGAGGCTTTGTCGGTTATGAAAACGTCTATTAATAGGTAATGATGAGAGTGAAGTCACACAGACCCATGCTGCCGGTGGTTGTATGAGTTCGCAGAATGTTTTCATTCGAAATACATTAGCAATCTTTACAATATGCAAATTTTTACTTTTAAATTGGCACCATTGCAACTGTCTCTGGGTTGTGTGTATCATTGAGGAATGTCGAGAGTTTGGGCTCCGTTCAATGAGTCATACATTAGCATTCGAAGCTCTTTAAAAGCTTCAGAAAGCGAAAGTGGGCCTTCTTACTCACTGCACTTTAAAGTTTGTTTCGATGTTTGAAGTATCTATCACTGAACTCAGAAACTTTGCATCCAGATTTGTGACGTTGCAGATCCCTCATTGTTCTTCATTATATATTTGCGAGACTACTTACTGTAGTTTTTTTCAATGAATGTTTCAATTATTCATTTATTATTATTTTCTATTTTTTTAAAGAATATTCTGTAACAATATTTAATAGGTAGTTACAAAAACTACCATGGTAGTTGCTGTAACTACCAGGTTGGTCGTGTCCTCTACCACAGTAGCTAAATTACCGCACAGTAGCAGGCGCATTTTTAACCAGCTACTAGTTGTGACGACTATTCTATTTTTTTCCGTGTCGTGAGAATCATCTAAACAAATTGTAAAAGGGCACCACAAAATTTTCCTCCAAAAATTTTGTGAGAACAACCTAAAAAAAAGTGTAAAAGGGCAAGAAAGAAAACACAGAACAGAGAGGGCACAGAAGATTTCAATTCGCTCGTATCAAATTAAATTATAAGGTTTGAGTCGAATGAGCCCCAAAAGTTTGACTTTTCAAAAGTCATTAGGATATTTTGACACTCAACAGTTCTGCTATGACGAGGAAAAACACCCTGTGAACTTTTTGCTGTCGCTTTTTCCTTGTATGATAATCTAATTTCCAGAGAAACTCGTACATTCTGTTTTTCAGATAATTTATTTTGCAATTTAATCCAAAGGGTCTGAACATTCCAAGCAGAAATATTCATAACTTTCCTCGAATATGAATATATTACCGGGGGAATTTGGCAACGTTCGAATTTCGTTTTTCTTTAGTACAGCAGAGTAATTGCGTGCGATGAGCCTGCGTGAATACTCAAGTGCCAAGGAAGTACGCCGTAAGAACATTCGAGAGTTGCCAAATTTTCCTCGATAAAAGATGCATTTTTGACAACATCTATGCACACTTTTCCTTGAAATTTTCAGATATTTTAGATTAAATAGCGTACGAAATTGTCTAAAAATTTTGGAAAAAAATATTCACAATTTTCCCTGTAAATTCGGTTTTTATCGAAGGGAATTTGGCGACGCCTGAAGGCTCATACGACGTTTTCCCTTAGCCCGGCTGTATAGTATCTTAAATATCTTAAACAAATTTTGAAGGTAGGCATACAAGCAAAAATGACAGATAAATTGGCAACACAGGTATGAGCTAATGACCCCGAAACTCTCACGCAACATCTCACTTCAACTCACACAGAACACCAATAAATAATGGGATAAGCCCAAAATTCATGAGTCTTGGGTCTCCTGTCTGAGTAGGGTTTCAGAGCTCACGAGTTTTTGGCGGTAGTGTCATTATTTATGACGAGCTTTTATACAAAGTCTACAAAAGCTAATCTCTTGCATATTAAGCAATCACTCTGAATGAGCAAGAACGGTCCAATTGCTGTATTACCTTTATTAGAATGACAAATAGAATTCACAAAAAGCACGCATTCAATCCGAGCTCATTCATCATTCACGAGGCATGCTTGGTTGTCCTGTTTGATTGATGAAGTCGCTCGGAATTTTCTGAGGCATGAAACGCCTTCATTTAAGCAGCAGGCAATTTTCGTAGCTTGCGAGGAACCGGACTGCTAACGCCCATCACAGCAATCGTTTGATGACCATTCAGAATCCCGTAGATCCTATAACTGTCACCGGCGACTGATATTTGAAATTGATAGACAAAGCCATGGACAAAAAAGACAAGGGAAAAATTGAGCGATTCTAATGGTTGAAACAATTGGTTGCTATAGACGAAGGTAGACAGTAAGGGTCTCCCGTAGGTTGCCGTTAGTTAGTCTAGTAATTACCTCTCTTATCATCGCGACTATCCGTTTCCACCAATAGGATCCCTACCATTTCTGTTTGTCTTCTTTGTCTATAGCTTTGCCAATCAATTTCAACGATCAGCCCGCAGAACTGAGTTGTATTTGATCAAATATATCTTTTATTATAGACTATCCCCATATGTTATTCAGTCATATTTTTTTGGTTATAGGACATTTTGTCAACGATTTTTTGTCCGCGCACCTGTTTTTTCCAGTAATTTACGTCCACGCGTTTTTTCGGCACAGGAGTTTTGGTCCACGTGCCAGTTGAGACCCAAAGTTAATGTAAATACAAACGACAATTGCTCACGACGTTTTTGGATGAAAATGTATGATGTCTTGGAAGAATGAGGGTTTGCTTGTTTTTTTGTTTTGTCTGTTTGGTCCAACGGAGAATAATATATAGTTGAGAGTTTTGGTAAAAATGGGGGAGCGTCAATTCCATGAGACAAATTCACTGAAACTCTCTACACCTCTTTGGTGTAACAGGACTTAATTATCTTTCAAGAAATAAGCACCTTGTTATACCTGAACCGGATAAACCTCTATATTTGCCTCAGCTAAAAGCTCTTAGATTTTTCTTGTGTACGATAAGTATCTTGATTTATTTTGCGAGGAAAGATCTGTACTTTTAAAGGATGTCTATCATTCTTAATACGTTCAATTTCGTATAATACTGTGCAACACCTCTGTTGTGAAATAGTTGTTTCAGGCGCCACCGTACGGCGGGCGGGCGGCCAGCTCGAAACGCGCATTGGCGCCTACAAACCTAAGTGGATACTTCAAGCAGTGTGCCATGCGAGAAGTATCCACTTAGGTTTGTAGGCGCCAGTGAGCCTCTCGCGCTGGCAGCACGCCGCTCCGCTCTGTTAGGCTTTAATATTTAGCGTTTTTTAACGCATGATTTTGAAATGTTAGCACACTCTGCATTGATTATTCTCATTTGAAAAAAATGATGGTAAAAAAATATGTATGAATTTATTAAAGAAGAATAATAATATAATGTGTGTTTTTAAAATATTGGTGGTTCCGTGTCAAATTTAATAATATCCAAAGCACTTTAATTTTTTTTTTACATTTTGTTCTTTTATTGTGCTGCAGCGAGGTGTACGCGCAACAAAACGCTCAAAATTTGACATCAATGGCTAAAGTGCGAAATCAAGTATCACCGTTTTTAACGTTGTAGACTTCTAGTCATACATTTCTTGTTTCTTCGGAGAACTAAGCAACGTATTTTTTTCAAATTTTTTTCGAATTTTCTTCTCTGTTAGTAGAGTATATCAATGGTGAAACTGCAGAAATGCGTATATCGGTTTCCGGCGTTGCAGACTTCCTGTCATACTTTATTTTTCATATGTAAAACCACTTAAGATCGTTTATTGAGCACTTCGGATATTTTTCTTCTCTATGTGAAGAATATTCTGTGAAAAGAGCCATGCACAAAGTGGCCCATTTTTGGGCCCTCGAAATTGGGGTCGAAGTGAGGTTTTTTTTCATCCTTAGGGTGACCCTTTACACATACTAAAATTTCAGATTGAGTATACGCACCGTTTTCGAGTTATGGGGGGGGGGGGGGCAAAGTCCCCGATTTTCACCCATTTTTGCAGGTGTTTTAATGTCGAACTCCGGCTGTTACGAGGTACCAGATCTAGATATTGAAGCGCGGTTTGCGGTGATTTGTTCTGCTATTCCTGTAGTATTTTTCCACATCTTTCACAAAGCCCCAAATGGTTTTTCGGGGGGCGGGGAGGGGGGCTTTATTCATACTATCATGACAGTTAGCGCATCATACTGACTTTACTTTGTTCTCTTCTCTCCACGCCGCGGTCACGATGGTATTTTCTGTTGGGGATTTTTCTTCTTCTTCACATTTTACCATTTTTCATGTCCTCCCCCTCTTTTCCCTTTTTTACTCCCTCCCCCGCAATCCAAACACTTCCTCTCAAGTGCTTTCTTCCTGTAAGGCATATATGACGGGGTCATAAATGGGGGATTCTTTTCCTTTCATTGCGATTGATAAACTTTGACCCAACTTAATTCTCCCTTACAGGGCCCTCCTTACCCCTGTATTATCCCCCCCCCCCTACCCGCTCCACTTTACTTGAAGTATTTTGCACCCTCCGCAGCAGAAATGACGATTTTTCCTGTGAAGAATTGTTTCTTATTCATAATTTTCACGTTTCTCTTTCCACTTCTATGTTTGATTTATTCTTTCCTAGGTGCATTCTCTTCCACTTTCTCTTCGCTCGACCATATTACTCCCACAAAAAAGTAGTAAAAAGTAGAAGAAAAGTGAAAAGTAAAGAGAACAAGGCAAAAGAGGGACAAACAAGAGGGGAAGGGAAAGAGGAAGAAGAGGGGGAATAATGGAGAAGAGTAGGAGGGTGGCTCCCATGTATTCAGTATTTCAGTACCTAAACATAAGTAAAACATCATTTGCCAGAAACATCGTCATTTCTGCTGCGGAGGGAGCAATATACTTCGGAGCGGAGCGCGGCGTGGAGCGGGCAGGGGGGGAGGGGATAATACAGGGGTAAGGAGGGCCCTGTAAGGGAGAATTAAGTTGGGTCAAAGTTTATCAATCGCAATGAAAGGAAAAGAATCCCCCATTTATGACCCCGTCATATCTGCCTTACAGGAAGAAAGCACTTGAAAGGAAGTGTTTGGATTGCGGGGGAGGGAGTAAAAAAGGGAAAAGAGGGGGAGGACATGAAAAATGGTAAAATGTGAAGAAGAAGAAAAATCCCCAACAGAAAATACCATCGTGACCGCGGCGTGGAGAGAAGAGAACAAAGTAAAGTCAGTAAGATGCGCTAACTGTCATGATAGTATGAATAAAGCCCCCCTCCCCGCCCCCCGAAAAACCATTTGGGGCTTTGTGAAAGATGTGGAAAAATACTACAGGAATAGCAGAACAAATCACCGCAAACCGCGCTTCAATATCTAGATCTGGTACCTCGTAACAGCCGGAGTTCGACATTAAAACACCTGCAAAAATGGGTGAAAATCGGGGACTTTGCCCCCCCCCCCCCCCCCATAACTCGAAAACGGTGCGTATACTCAATCTGAAATTTTAGTATGTGTAAAGGGTCACCCTAAGGATGAAAAAAAACCTCACTTCGACCCCAATTTCGAGGGCCCAAAAATGGGCCGTTTTTGGCCCTTTTTGTGCATGGCTCTTTCAAGCCACGATGTTGGTTCGGTTTCCTTTCAAAAAATAAAATAAGAGCGGAGATTTTCAAACACCGCAACCGATATATGCATTTTTGTAGTTTCACCATCGATATGCATTTCAAACATAAAATTGACTTGTTCCTCTTCGAAATATAAACTAGCAGCGGAGATTTTGAAACACTGCAATGGGGGTATGTGGTATCGCACTTTAGCCATCGATGTATATGACTTCCAAAAGTTCATGTTAAAGTTATTTCAAAGGCTAGATTTCTAATATTTGTCACTGATTTTTGTTTTCAGATCCTGGGCGGAATCATCATCGCGATCCTGGTATACTACAAGGACCAAAAATACACCTTCACCTTCCTCAGTTCAGCTCTCCTATTTTTCCTATGCATAGCGACGACATTCTTCATAGCGAGCTTGCTGCTCCTCCTGTCCTGTCTGTGTTCCATCACGACGGCCTCTATCATCGCCAAAACCCTCTACGTAAGTGAAACCGGACTCATCCAGGCCTACCACGTCGATAAATCCAACGCGAAAAAAGACTGGGTCCTCCAGGTAGTCAAAAAAAAATTAGCACCCACCATACCAAGCTTCGACACTGGCTTCAAGCTGTGGGTGCACCTTACCCCCGAACGAATCTATCCCTGGGGTTGAAGATGTAAATTAGTCAATCGTGCTGGTCATCTAATCATTTTTTTATGGTTCGAGCTCCTAGAATAGAATGAAATACGTAAATCTGTCAACTAAACGATTTCTTAAACTAATATCAACGGAGGCACTGTACCGTCCTTCGAAAAACACGATTATCAGCGTCACAACTCACACACTGTGCGAAAGCGTGAATGAATGAAATGCATTGTTAGTAATTACAATATTTCTGATTATATATGATGATTTAGTATTATGTAGTGAGTTCAAAGTAGGGGGAACCGCTGGAAAATATTAATTAATTGTAATATGTTGAAACAAGTTAGTGTACGAGCCATTGTCAATGATCAAGTCACCGAACCAACACCGCATCGCACGGAGGGTTATGTCTATTAGCCGCCTCCAACTTTCTCGATCTAAATTAAATTTTTTCTTAGGATGATCAATAAATCGTTCTCACGACGCAACGTGTATTTTTCTCATCGCTTTAATTGCTAGAAAAATTTGTTTATTTGTGGAACTGAGCTCAATTTTTCTCAGTCTCATAGTTAGGGTAACCGGTCAGTGCTGAGCCATCCACTCATAATGGGAAAGTAGTTCGGAGAGGGTTTTTACTCGGTAATTTCGGCTTTCAACCCTCAACCCTGACATTTTTTGCAATGAGCTCTCTGACAAAATGGCAACATCGATATTTATTACAGACATGGAGCTGTACATGAACTAAGTTTTCAGAACTCATTTATTAGGCATGCTTAAAATAGCCTATCAAAAGCATGCTGCTGCATTTGATGATTTGCTCACTGCTTGACAAGAGACCATTTCACTTGAGGATATATCGTAAGTTTGCTCAAGAAAAATAGGAAAAGCTTGCTTACATCACGTTAAATAACCTACCGATTAGAAACCATTTAAATAATTTATTGGAGCCAACGTACAGCAACGAATCGTTAACTTAACTCAAGCAATCCAATCTTTCACAAAGCAGCTAGACACGCGAGCAAATATTTGAGATCACTGATTGAATCACATGAACACGATAACAATGACAATGGAACAGAAAGGTTCATTCGTAAACTTATTTGGTCATAAGTTTCTTCAGAATGAAAAAGCATGCAATTAAAGGAAAAGAGAATGTAATAATGTAATATACAAGTGTTTTACATCAGTTTTCTTGCAACAGTCAGCCTTGGAAACAGGAAAATTTCAGTGTATGAGAGTAAAAGTTTCCCCCAATATTGTCAAAAATATTTATATTTTTTCTATGCCATGCAAATGAAACTAAAACAAATTAGTTTCTCATATTATATAGTTGTAACGAGAAGAACAATAATTTACACAAGCTGTAACAAGAAGGTAGTAGCAGTAATATATAAGTTCAGTTTAAAGCGGTGCCTTAGCATCATTGGCCAATAATGCTTTAGTAATGTAAAATAATATATGTATACGCATAATTGCATATTTAATGAAATGGCTTTCACTAAGCGCGCAAGTTTGGCAAGAGAGAAAAACGTAGTCTTTGAAAAAGGAAATTAGTTGCTCTCAGAAAATTGTGGAATCACACAGATTTGAAAAGAAGTGTTGAAAAAATCGCACTCGGTATTTGTACGTGCGAAAAGAACACATGGGCAATAATGGACATACGAGTAAAAGAAAGGACAAGCTACCCGAATTTGTTTAACTTTAAATTCGATTTTGACAGTAATTGTGCCTCAATTGGATTAAGTACATTTTGCAGGAAGGACCTTCAATTTCTGACGCTTTTAAGGAACAACACATGCCATTAACTAGTTTCTCCATGCGATAAGTGCATTCATGCGCATCAATAAAAAATGGTAGTTCCTTGTTGTAAAATTTAGTTAAATTTATTTTCTACTTATCTTATTTACCGCCTTTGATTTAATACGTCATTTTTTATCTTTTCAGGAATTCATTTATCACGGAGCAGCATTCTTACTCTACTTGATTGCGTGTCTCATGTTCCTAGTTGAGGTCAATCGAGCCAACTTCGGTGGTGGTTACTACCAACCCTTCCTTGTTGCCTCCGTAAGTTTACACTTATGGTTCTTTTTTAAAATTCGGTAAATTATCATCTCTCTTATTAGACGAAGGATCGTAATTTCATTCCAAGGTTGCAAAATTGCCTGAAACAATTCATTCATTTACAGAAAGATAATGAATATTCACTGTGTCAATCCTATCCAAATTATTGCTAATTTGAGTGTTACCAGAAGGAACATCAATGAAATATTCAGTCAGAAATTTCCAACGAAATAGAATTTATGAGTGGATACTGCACAGCGCAACGCTGCGATGTAGTTACGATATTTTGTCTAGGAAATGACAGTATTTATAATGACAACCGGCGGCCAAACGATTTTAATTGTAAACAAACACCAAAATGTCAACCATGTAGTTTATTTGACTTTACGAGTATGTAACCGGCTAACTTTTTGCACTAAAATTAGAAAATCAATTCGAACCATATGGAACACGAAAGTTTCTCATTTGGACAAACAAAGTGTTCGACCGTGATAACACCGCACTCCGTTTCAGATGACCGAATTTTTAGGGTCCTGACAAAAGCCTCAATTCTTTACCAAACATTCACTTATCTGAACAGAATTTTGGTTAATATGACCGAGAATATCCGTTGCCTCGACCAATAACAGCAGTATTTCATATGAACCATAGTTTGACTCTTGTAACCGAAGTTTTGAATTCCGTGTGGACAAAGCTACGAGGATCATTCAAGTGTGAATTCCCTTTGATTGGCTCTCAAGGGGTTGATTTTTTAGGGGGAAAAACAACTATTTTTAGCGACCATGAACGGACATTTTGTGGCAATGAGCATAAGAGGTCTTGTATACTGCAGTGCCAAGGAAGTACGCCGTACGAACCTTCGTCAGTTGCCAAATTTCCTTCAATTAAAAAAGAATTATCAGAAAAACTTGTGAATATTTTTCGTTCAATTTCTCAGAGATTTTTCTTCGTAATTAGATGTAAATTATCTGCAAATTTGCAGAAAAAATATTCACGACTCTCCTCAAAAATAAACATTTCATTGGAGAAAATTAAGCAACTCTCGAATGTTTATACGGCGTTTTTTTCTTAGCATGGCAGTAGTCCCGAAGGGTCAGTGACTCCCTTTTTTCTCATTTTTAGCAACAAAGAAGCGACATCATTTTTGTTTGTGCAGGTGGTTTATACTCATTCTCATTTCTTTCTTCAAAAAAGCTTTCCTTGCGGTTTCTTAGAGTGATATCGATTGCCGCGGAGTGCAAAATAAACTCGCAATGACGATATCGTTGACAATGTCAATACATCGACATATACTGTCAACGGACCGCGCTAGACATAGTAAAACAGAAACTTCCCCAGGGCATATTTCCTCGTTAAAATTTCATGTAGTACCATATGAAAAAGTTCAAAAATCAACTCATCATTATAATCATTCAATTCAAACTTCCCGCTGTCAAAAACACCTAGCATGGGTTAAATCGGCCAGACCCGTCCGGCAAATTATCGGTCCTTTACCTTCACGGAACTTGTGAACTTTTCAAGAAAAATGTTCGACCCGGGAAAAAATTTCTGTCATCGTAAAATATGCTGAAATTATTTGGGTGCTCAATTTGACTCTAGTAGACCTTAGTTTTTGTGAACATAAATTTTAACGCTATTGCTGCCCCCCCCCCCCCTTGGGCTCTAAAAGCTTCATGACATAACCTCCATATTACCGACCTGCCCTTACTCTCCCCTTATAGGTACTACACATATACACACATACATATGTGCACCAAATTTTACCTGGAATTTGTATCAGATAATATTTACTATGGTGCTTAGTTTTGTACTATTCCTTACGTCTACGTACTATTATCGCCAAAACTCAAAGCTCGACGTAAAAGATTCAGAAATGAATGAACTGTAAGTTTTTCCCCTATTTAAAAGTCTATTTTTTCTTTTTTTTTTTAAATGAGCCTAACGTGACTGTTTCTTTTTGCAGATCTTCGGGTTGATTCTAACAGCGTTGTATCTAGTCAGTTCTGTGCTCGCCTACCGATCATACCGAGGTGGATAAGATGTGCCCACCCTGAGAAGACCGTACACATCATCATTTTCATCGTCTACTTATTTATTTGTTAATTTATTTCATTTGACCTCACCTCGATGTTTTCATGTTGTGTGCCCAAGGAAATCAATGTATCCACCATACACCACCATCGCTCGCCTCTAATCGTCGCCGTTTCATTTTCATTTTCATTTACATTTTCATTCGTTCCGCATCGTCCAATCTTACCTGTTGAGCTTAAATACATATTTTTTAATTTATTTTTAAATGACAGCCTGTAATTGTCTACTTCTATGTGTAAGCTACCAATAAACTATTTTGTAACTAATTCTTCGCCGATTTTGAAAGTTTTTTCCAACTCAATACTCTGTGAGCTTTTCATCTTGCCTCGAGGGCTCATTACACTTGGAATGGAAATTTTCATCTTTTTTATCTTTTTCATCTTCCATTTTCCTTTTTTTTTCATTTTTCAGGGTTTTATTCCTTGGGGCTCATACAATTTGATCGATCAGGAGTCTAGTTATCAGTAGCGTGATTTTTTTAAAAATGCTATACCTATCACTACTTGCGTTAACATTGATTAAACAAAGATAAAAATCACATTTTCATTTATACGTAACGTGATGGTAGAGTATAGTGTCTAACTATTCTGTGGGGAAATCAAAGTCAGCAAGTACTAAAAATTACTAGAACTAAGGGGCAGCAAGTGCAGTTTTTGCCATTTCAAGAAATACGTGTTAGAAGTTTCGTGATTACGCATAGATCCTTATGTTGGAAAGGAAATTCAAACTGAGTTTGTGATGCCTAAAAATTGAAATTTGGGAGCGAATTTTTCACAGAATGTGCAATAAGAATTGAGTTACTTGAAATCATTAGTATCTCAATTTTTTCAAAAACTGCACTTCTGCGCCTTGTCTTCCGAGCCCCTCAACTCTCCGACCTCAGTCTTGAATTGATCTCTTTAGAGTACCTTTAGTGCCTCTAATTCTATTTGTTTGTTCTCTGTGGCTTTTATTCCCGTAATGTAACGCATCTCGGTGAACGCAGCACTATTCTACAACCGTGCTACTTACAGTGTTCGGATTACATTTTTTGGTGTTCGTTTTCGTCTCTTTATTTGTGCTTTAAATGAAGGATTTCCAATTATTAAACATTTTCTTCATCAAATTATAACGATGAAGATGTAATTCAGTAACTATGTTCTGATCCTACTTCACGATCTTTTCCTTTCTAAGAACTGATGCGTCTTGTTAGCGGTTGACCGCAACACGCTTATTAAAATAAGTATTGGTTGCGACTTGCGTGTTGCATCCCTCAAATCTGAAGGCGTTTTACAGGAGACTGCTCCATCGATTGAGCGCTTCCGAGCTGAATAGAAGAGAATGACTCGCATCATTATGTTTTCAAAGAGAATTCAGTTACGGTAAATCGACGAACCTAAAATTTTTCAGGAAAAACGATATTTTTGATTTTTTCGGTACAGTTATTTATTTATTTTTTTCTTTTTAACTTTTCTCCTCCGAGTGATGCTGAGGATTTTGAAGAAGAAAGAAGAGAGTATAAGCTGGCATTATCGATTCAAATTGTTTTTGAAAGATTTGACTCAGGAGTAATGAGACAACTTTAAAAGTCGTATCAACTTTAAGCTTTGGATCAATCCATTTTATAAATTGAGACACATAGTAATTTTTTGCTTTTAAGGAGTCGCTTTTAAAAACATCTTTAAACTTGAACTGGCGAAGCACATGACTGCACAAGGAGAAATTTGAAATAGGTTTAGGAGAAAATTAGTGGATGACACAAGTTTTACCAAATTTTTTGCTATTTGATATCTTAAAGTTACCGTGCTTACCTAGTTTCATCTCTTTACTTGTGTAAAATAAGACGGCAAGTACATGGAAAATATGACTAGGTATTTTTTGACCAAAGCGTGTGAAATATCCCGCAAATTTCAACATTTTCCGTTTCTTTGAATTATGAATGTGCAGATAGATAATTGCGTCCGTAAATCTAACTATTTTTGAAAGCATTCAGTATTTGCAAAATCAACTTGCAGCTCACCCATGGAAGCTGAGTGATTGGGATTCCATATACCTTGACAAACTCAGACCGGACGCAGCCCTAAAAACAGGGCACACCATTTAAGCACTTTTTCCCGAGAACTAACGCGAAGACTACCCTTTACGGCAATGAGGGTTCACAAAGCTTAAAAAATTGATTTCACTTAAGTTGACGTCAAGTAACACACCATAGTGGGAAGAGAAAGAAACGGCTTACCTTAAATTTGAATGCAGCGATACCTCGTGCGGTCGTGCCACACAAGAATTACACTATGTCGATGATTTCATTTTGGTAAAGCAAAAATATGTTTAACACATTATTCCATACCTCCGCTGACTTCCATTCTTAAACATATATTCCTGTCGTCAAAACAAGCATTTCGCGCCTCTACTACGCATACGTATATCTAACTTCATTCACTTTCGTCTATACTTAAACTTCGCCTTCAATGTTGTGCATGACATAAAACCTACCAATGCACACGTATAGTTTGCTTGTTTTTTGAGTTAATAAGGCTTGATCCATCCAATGAATCATGTGTGCCTCTGTCGATAGATATCATCTACTCGAGTTTTGCCTTCAAAAACGTAACAGACAAGAAACCTACAGAGGAGCACCAGCAGTTGTCTATTTGAAAAAAGCTCATAGGCTTTGCATGAGTGAATGAACGACATAAGATGCTGTGATAGACATCGTCCCTTTATGATTCGCCTTCAATTTTGCGATATAGGCAACAAACCTGCCGAAGAGCACGAATAGTTGCCTGGTCGCAAAACGCTCATATATCCTCGCTCGATAAGTGTTGTTTTTAACTACTTGAGCGGTATGATTGTTTTTTAACAGTTTATGAGTACAATCAATATTTTTTTAATACCATTGAAGTAATACTTATTTTAATAAGAAGCACCTTTTCTTTTCGATAGATAAAAATTGTGAATAGAGTATCGAAAACATGTCTCGGTGAATAAAATGTCCTGTTGATCATAAAGTTAGAGGCGCCTCTCAATTCTGTTTGGCACTTCTCAACAGTCCGACGATCAAATTTGGGAACCGGTCTCGTCCAAGTGTTACATCGGAAGACAGCACTCTGAAATCGTTACTTAGGTAATTTTTTTAAAATGAGGACTTGACTGAAATGTTTCTTAGCAGATTTGGACGTATTTTCTGCCAAACGGAAGTATGTGAATCATGACGAGAGCCCTGTTACCGCATATATTCTTATGGGTCTGAGGGCTCATGTCTCAATGCACATAGTTCCGTTGGGCAGAAATACGTCCAAATGATGAATGGTGGCACTCCACTTTGCTCAAAATTGAAGGGGTATTTTGATCAAAGAGTAATGTTGCATAGTGACCTACAGTCATTAAATGCTCTACTTCGAGCGGAACTGGTTCGGAATTTGATCGGCTATCGAGGCCGAAGGCGAATTTCATCAAAAAACGTGTGCGATATTTGATATAATATCATAATTTTCTATCCGCACAGTCGGAGGGTATGGATTCGATCGACATGAATCGATCGAAAAATAAAACCGGGAATCGATCGACGTAAACGAATCGGCACCGATTCAAACGACAAAATGATTTAAATTACCGGTGCAATTTGCTCGACATGAATCGATCGAAAAATAAAAGCATGAACATAACTGAAATATTTTTGACTGAAATGTGGTAAACTGGTAACATTGTCGATTCGATCCGCCCGACTCGGTTGATACCGATTCTATAGATAGAATTTGACAGATTTGCGGGTTTGTCGATCGGTTCACGGCTTTGTCGATCAGTTTCCACGGATTTTTTCGTTTAAACTCATGGGTTTGTGCATCTATTCACACTTGTTGATCGCTGACAGGGTTTGTCATAATTCTTCATCTTCAAATTCTCTGTCTTTCCCTGAATATTTTTGCTTTTTCCTGACCAAAAAATTGTCCAAGTCCCTGACTTCCTCTGACCTTTTAAACAAAAGTTCCATTAAAAAAAAAAAAACAAAAACAAAAAAAAAACAAAAAAAAAACAAAAAAAAACCCGGCTTTTGCTATACTTAGAACATAGTTTCCATTCATAAGAGATCAGGTTATGGGAAAAAAGGCATCCAGTAACTAGTTAAAAGATGGGAAGCCTTAAAAATGACTAGAGAAGGTGACAGATGGAAGACTAGTGATATGTTCTGATGATTAGTAGACGTGTCAGAAATTCCCTGACTTTTCCCGGTCATCACACATTCCCTGACCCTCCTCCGGTCATCACAAATTCCCTGACCTTCCCCGGTCATCACAAATTCCCTTCTCTGAATTTTCCCGGTCCATCATACATTCCTTGACTCCCCTTGATTATCTTCGGTTTACCAGGTGGCCAGTAACCCTGCACTCCGTCGATTAGTTCGCGTTTTTATTTTTCAATTGGATTCATGTCGATCGAGTGTATACCCTCCGTAACTCCAGGTACTGTCCGCCTCCCAAATTCAGAGGCGAATCCAACAATTTTGCAACACCGAATTCCCTCCATTTAAACCTGTACAATCGATTCTTGTTGGAGCACCTGGCCCCTCCGATAATCGATACATTTTTCCATAGGTTTTAAATGGAGAAAAGTTGCCAATTTGCTTAATGCAAATTGGCAATTGGGTTAAATGTTGCCAATTTGCTGGATCCGCCCAATGCCCAAATTTCGAGGAAGTAGTGCTTAAACAGCCTTTGGTACTTGATGCCTCAACGTTTACCTCAACTATTCTATCTCCAATCACACATTAACACCCAATCAAAAATCCCAGCAGACCGTTGATCCGGTTCCGGCGCGCGTCCGACTACATCCGCGGCCGGCGACGTCGCCACAGCTGATGGTCGCGACGCGCGTCCTGCTTCTTCCGAGTCCTCGACGGTGCGGCACCGGTCCGGTCTTCCCATTTCTCCCTTTCTCCGGCGCAGCACGGCGGCGCCCCGCACGGCATTTTCTCTTTCGCCTGGACCCGGTGTGGCTCCACCGGTGGCTCGCCGCGGCGCCCATTCAGTCCTCGCGCGCCCGCTGACCGCGCTGTCGCATGTTCCGGTTCGCCCAGCCCCAACCGGTCTCTCTCCGCGCGACGAGAACGCCGATCCTGTGAATCTTGTGTTTCGTAAGGGATTTCCAACATCCCTGGTTGGGAGTTTTTTTTGGTTTTTTGCGGGATTATCTATCGGATTTTCTCTGAATTTGATGGCAATTAAATTTTTTTAAAGTGTATAGAAATTTTACCTCAGTTATTAAGGTGACTTTTTATAATTCTCACATCTAGTGTTTTTTTCCGCCTCATGATTTTTTTGTTTCATTTAAATCCTTTTATCGAGTAAAGTGAGTGTTTTTGTGTTTGTTCACACTGGAACGGATTTTCTTGTTTTTGGAGTAATTTACCAGTAGGGCTTTGGTAAGTAGTAAAAGTTTTTACAAAATTATAAGGTTTTTGGCTATACATAATTGAAAGCTAACAAAGTAATGAGTTTTTTTTTAGCCGCTTCAATTAAAAGCGAAACTATGCACATTCAGGCCATGCTTGACAACAGAACAGCGTGCAAGAGAATTACTTGTTTTAATTAAGAATCAGCATGGAATTCCTCTTGCATACTGTTTTACTGTTAAGCATGGCCGGAATTAACACAGTTTTGCTTCCACTAAATCGGCCAAAAAGCTCAATACTTAGTTTTTTCTTTTAAAAGTTTTTACTGTATCTGTGTGCGTTGCGCGCATACATTAATTTAGATTGAATTCAGCAAAACTCAAATATTCTTTCTTTCTTAAAAATCAAAATGAGTGATTTTGGGGTCGACTGGTTTACTTTTTTTTTGCTAAAATCAAGGCCCATGGAAATTTGCATGGTTTTCCAAATTCGAATTGCTAGTTTATTTTTTACATAATTCTATACAAAAAGAAAAACGTAAACACATTCCTTCCCATTCTATAACTTGATGAGCTACACTTATCCTCGGTACGTTGGACACAATCCAATCATGAAAATTATTTCAGAATGAGAATCCGAACAGATGTGTAAAAAAACTGCATTGTCCCTTTGACTACTGCTTAAAGTTGTACGCTTGGACTCTACCGGTAGAGTGTCAACATACCTCCTAACTTTGGTTTGAAAAAGGCTTTCGTTCCGAGGAAAAGTCGATTTTGGTGACTCTAAACTTCGGCTCTCATAAATATGGAAGAGATGCATGTTTGTAAATGGTATGCTGGAATATAATTCTTCCAAATTATCTGTTGTGGAGTTTAAAATTTCAGCTTGTGCTGAGTTGTTCATCGTTCTGGATGGATTTTTAATGATTTCGATTTTAAAGTATATACGAAAAAATAACTTATGAAATCGTTCAATCGAAAAATAATTTGTTGCGTTAAGTGCATTAAGGTAGAAACACGGGTGTAACGAAAAAGAGTACGGTATTGAGAGGAAAGAGGAAATTCTCCTCTAGAAAAACCAGGAAGAAACGTGAAGAAAAACAAATGAGAAGAAAAATAAATGAGAAGAAAAAGAAATGGAGAAGAGGGGGATCATTTATTTATTTATTTATTTTGAATTCAATGATTTTTTGCAACATCTTGTCCACTGACATTGCACATTAAAGACAGGAATTTCTATTTTTTCGTCGTATTGATGCTCATAGCATCAAGTCATAGCATATAATGTGTCATCAATTATGAATCGCCCTATATAAACAAATCCGACTGAGCTTTGTGTCTTTTGTCTCCGGTGTCAGGATTGAAAAAATTCCGCTATTTTTCTATTATAGATCACCACTTCAAAGAAAGCGTTGATTGCGAGTCCTCAAGGTCAGAAATAGTCAACATAGTGGAGATAATCTCAGACACAGCCCGCATTCTTTTCTCTATGAATGTAGCAGTGGTTTGCAACAACATGAACGAGATATGCATTTTTCACATTTCCCTCCGTTATACAGTGCACGCAGACATTGCGATAACAGAGATTGAGTTTTCCATGTGCGCAAAATGATTATCAATGATGGGAGGGGGAACGTTTTGATCGGCGGTGCATTAATGAAAGAATGCAATATTAATAACTGCATAAATTCTCTTAAATTACGTGACATTTTTGGCTGCATGGTGACACTTTTCTTCTCCTGAAACACTCCGTATCACCGAGCTAAATGTTTAAAAAAAAATGATGTGACGCTGGCTCCTAAAAAAACCACACAGTATCAGCTGAACTTACTAATTTTTGGTTTATTTTGTTTATGGATGTAACATAAGGCAGATGTACACGGAGATAAAAACTTCGTGTGTGGGACCCGAAGTTGAGGTCATATGGATCTCTGAGTTTTCGGATCACGTATGTAAAAACTTGAGGTCCAGCTGCCGAAGTTCGGGGCAGACATCTGCAGTACTTCGATACATACCGAAGGGTTCAGGTCACACATCTGAACTACTCCGGTACATACCTACCGAAGTGCCTCGATGTCTGACCCGAACTTCGGCAGCTGGGACCATAAGTTTTTAGATGCGTGATCCGAAAACTTCAGAGATGCATATGACCTCAACTTCGGGTCCCACGCAAGTTTTTTTCTCCGTGCACATTTCGAACGGGGTGGGGGAGGGTGGGATCCAGAGGGCTTCCTCCAGAAAAATTTCGAAATTTTAAAACATCTAACATGGCAGTTTGAATCAGTATCGTTATGAATAATTACTATAATAAATATAAAAGCCCTTCCTTCCTTCCTTTCCTTTGTTCTTTATTCCCTCTCTTTCCCTTCTCCCCTTTCTTACCTTTTCCTTCTTCCTTTTGGGAGAAGGTTCCGCCCCCTACGCCACCCCTTAGATTCGTTTATAAACTGTAAGTTAGACGGTTGAAGACGTCAGGTCATGAATCATAAATCAAGATCTTAAACACTTTTATCGGTTTACTTCACTGATCGGTATCCGAGATGCAGAAGAAGTACGCCGACATCCTAGATCAGAACCAAAGGAAAGTGCAGGTATTGAGAATTATTGAATAATCGAAAGCGATTTGCTGATTACATTCTCTAGAAATCGGTCGTGTCCCCGATGTGAAAATCTGAACTTTCACGATTCTGGACTGAATCGAAATATTAATCATCTGGACTCCGAGTGCGTCCTCCAAAATAAAGATCGGGCCACCCGTTGACCCGCCCGCAATTCGGTCATTAGATTCGATCCACCGATTTTTACCCGAAGCTGATCCGTTGTGGCTCCTCGAGGACGGATGACGTTGCCAGAGTTTACATCAAATTCCGTTAAGCGAGTTTTATTTAACGTTCCGAACCTCTTCGGGGAGGTCTGTTGCGATTTATCTCATCAGTCACCAACACCAGTGGACACCGTTTTTACCAGAATCGACCAATCAGATCCGTTGGTTTTGAATAGGTCGAACCTTTTTTAGAGCCACCTTTGCGAGGTGGTTACTTACCAAATCCCGCACCGACGTTGCGATTCGTTAGTCACCGAATCGGGAGTTCAGAACTCAAAAAGAGTGGCAGCTCGGAGGTTCGGGCTAAAAAGTAGTAGGTGTCGAACCTCTAAAAAATAAAATTCGCTTACGTATTTAAATTTTAACATATAAAGTCGTGGGAAGGAGAGGATGGTATAAAATGGACCGGTAAAATTTTCATTGCCCTGCCAATGTGTGGTACAGCAGTTTTTTATGGCAGAGATTCGGTGATATGATACGCCTTTTCACAGCAATTAGCCAAGTGTAATGGTAATTGGTTTAGGAAAACTTTGTTTGTTCTCCTTGATCAATATGATAGAACGAACACGCCCCCCCCCAATTCTCAATGAGAAATTACATGTTTCTTCTTGGATTCAAACTATGCTCGTAACTCTGATGAGGGATTCTTTCTGAATTGAGGATCACCGAACTTTTGGTGTTCCGAATGGACAATATCGACGGTGAAACTACCAAACCACGTATCTCGGTTTGCGACGTCGCAGACTTCCTGTCATACTTTATTTTTTAACTGAAAAACTACTTAACATCCAGTCTTGAAAATTTCTGTGATTTTTCCTCTTTGTGCGGAGAAAATTCTCGTGAAAATTTCAAGGAATGATATTGATTTGGTCTACTTCAAAAAAATAAAATGTGAGCGTAGATTTTTAAACACCGCAAACGAGATACGTGGTTTGGTAGTTTTCACCGTCGATATGCGCTTATATCACGCTGAATCTCAAATGAAGTTTTTATACGTGTACATCATCGGCTATTTTTCGCGAAAACACGCGAGTCTGCAAACTATCTCCCATTTAGTTTAGGTTGTTTGAATCAGTGAAAAACTTAGAAGTAAGGGAAAAAGATCTTAATGAAAGGAGCAAACTTTTAAATTGAATTTGTGGGAAGCTGATGCGTAACTGTAAACGAACGCCAACCAACGTGCCTTCTGCAATTACATTGTGTTCTATTAGAATTGGAATTAGAATTTAATCTTAAACTACCTAACATAAAAATTCCTATCATAGTCAAAAGTTTCTAAAAATGAATCGAGTGACAATTGCGTTTACATTTATTTAGTTTTTCAAGGTACGTAATGCGTTTCTTACCTTTATAATTAATCGCCGTAATATTTGAGGGTGAGGGTGCAATGCAATGGAAAAATAATTTTCTATTTATTTTTTTTATTCAATGTTTTTCTTTATCTTAAGGAGCATATTATCACGTCTGTACACCATTGGCATAGTTTAAGAGTAGATCGTATTTCCTGCCTGCTGAGAATTAACTCAACTTGCTGCTGATTTTATTTCAAATATCACACATGTAGAAAAACTGTAAGGGCGCAACACAAAAGTTAAATCATAAAATTTGTCATTTTTTCTTAAATTTGTCTGCGCCGTGCCACAAGAAGCTTGTCCGAATTCGCATTGAGTCGATGCCACTCTTACCCGGCCGAACTTTCTATTTGAAATGTCAAATTCCCGATTCAGTTACTTGGTTGCCATCCACCCAAAAATATCCCATAGAGCACGAAGTCGATTGCTAAAGTGCGGAACCACGTTTCTCCATTACGAAGTTTCAACATTTCTGCTTCTATTTCATGAAAACGAATCAATGCAACTATTGAGTTTGAAATTTCTACGGAATAATCTGCCGATAGAAAAGAAAAATTAGAGAATTTTTAAGAAAATAAGATGACTAGTTTATCGAAGATGGAATAAATTATGACATGAAGTCTGCAACGTCGCAAACGTAGATACATGGTGTCGCTCTTTAGTCATCGAAATTAATTTATTTTTCTTGCCTGAAGAATATACGAACCAGGAACTTCATCTGTTCCAAATTCATTTCATCACTTTAGAAAGTGCGTTCATACATTTGACCATCACAAAATTTTAAAAAATAATTCCAAAATTTAACTTCTGAACGTTTGGCCCAGATATTAACTTAAATTTGAGAGGTTCTTACCTCGAAAATTTTCTCCCTTCTTACTGTGGAAATTTACCCGTTTTTAATTTCCCGCCAAAACATTTCTGATAAGAATGTTTTTTGGAAATCCTTCAAAAGCATTCACCTAAAAAAATGTGAAGTTGATTTAATATGTTGGATTTCCAATACGTGTGCTAGAACTCATAAAATGCTGAATTACCCGCCGCGCAGCAGTTAGTTTTACATCTTGGCATCGCTAATCGCTAAAGTAACTGCTGTATCGGGTAATTTAGCATTTTATAACTTCTCGCACAATTTGTTGACAAACCAGAATATGAAATCACTTCAATTTTTTTTCGTTGTTTTATTTTAAAAAAATGTGCTTTCATAGAAAACTTCGAAATTTCCATGCTTGACTCCGTGTAAAAAATGCATTAATTTTTCCGCTGAACTTGCATCAATGTTATTCCTGTCTCGAAGCTCCGACCAATTTTCTCGGCGTGGAGACAAATTCATCGCCACTTTCTTTTGCCGTAAGCGGACGGTGGCGAGAAGGGAGGAAGAAGAGGAAGGGGGTGCCGAAAGCGACGAAAACCGAGAGTGACACACTTAAATGCAAGCTGCAGTTTTCAAGCCTCGAACATGCACTCACGATTTAACGACGGATTACTAGATGTGAGAAAGTTAAAGGATTGAGGATAGGAAACCGTTTGATCGAATCTACTCTTTCTCTTTGTTTCTCACCTCCTTTATAGGATTCCATTTGAAATTGGCGAAACATGAAAACCAACCACATTCTAATGATAATACATTATGCAAGAAGAGGAATAATTTCAATTTTCATGAAACTTTCTCCAGGGCATTCTAGATTTTTATTTTTCGATAAAAATTCATTACTGAAAGACTTAGTGTAAGCTAATCAAAGTCTCATGCTCTAATTTTAATAAAACGATCGAAATTGTTATAAATAGTACTTAAAAGCTGTTGTATTAAAACTTTTGAAAAATGTCAAAACTCAGGCTTTCACTTAATGATTATTTATCGATAAAGAATCAGTAAGTGAAAGCGTGAGTTTTTTAAATTGTTCAAAAGTTCTCATGCTCTACTTCCCTGAAATGTATGAGAAAGACAAAAGTATTCTATAGTGTAAAATTGTCAGCATGCAGTATTCGAAGGTTTAGTTCTAATTAAGGGGCTTGGAGGACAAGGCGCATAAGTGCAGTTTTTATTATTTCGAGAAACATGTTTGAAGTTTCGAAATTACATGGATCCTAATGGCGGAAAGAAAGTTCAAACTTGCTTTTGATGCTTAAAAATTGGAATTTGAGAAGGGATTTTTTTTTTCAGAGAATATGCATTTAGACTAAAGTTTTACTTAAAATCATCAATAACTAAATTTTTTCAAAAATTGCACTTGCGCCTTATCCTCCAAGCCCTTCAATTAAATAGCAAATATCATCTATTGTTCTAAAAAAAACTCTCCTCTTAACATCGTTTAAAACCAATTTTTAAAGGCGTCACGTTTGTTCATAAATCAGGAGAATCATTTGCGTACAGAAAGTATCTATTTGTTCCGAAAGGATTGTGCGTAGAATAGTTTTATGTGAATGTACATATATTGGAGTGAGCCAAAATAATCAACATGAACGCAACAATTCAATAATGTTCAGGTTCATTGAATCCTACTGTCTGTCGATCGTAATCGCGACTCGAATATTTACTCAAGAAATGAATTGATTTCATTATCAAAATCAAGGATTATGTCTGGACATCATATCAACTCTGCATGGCAAATTGTGTTTCATTGTCATTCTAAAAAGGCGTGGAGGCCTTAAGAACGATCGGACGACGCCAATTTTTTCTCGAATACAAAAGAAGACGAATTTGGCAAGCTTGATAATATTATTGTGCGTTGAATTTTTCGCAGCATTTTACGCCTAAGCCTAGAAAAAAAAATCAAATGCCTGAGACGTTTCAAGGTGGTTTCAACCCACTTTTCGACCGGTAAACAAAAATATAATAAAATAATGTAAATCGAAAACTCCCGGAAACCATATCTGTGATATATCAATCTTATTTTTTTTGTAGCCACAAATGGATAGCGTGTAGCAGAAAGGAACTATTGCCATCAGCTACTACCTTTAGCGTGACAATTTATTTTTTACAATAGAACGTTCATGCGGGATCCTTTGAAAATTTCAAGGAATTGTCTTCGTGCTATGCAGAGAAGTCACTGAAATTCGCACGAGATTCCGCACAGCCGTTTTCATGTAAAAAATCAAATTGCCCAATTCATTCGGCAATAGCTGATGCGGCTTGATTCCTTTTTGCTTAATGTGATACAAATAGGGGTATGAGTGGTTTTATATTTTTATTAATTTCATCGATATTTTTGTTTTCTGGACACTCGAGGGGGGGGGGGGATAAAACCACCTCGTAAAGCCTCTGGCATTTTGTTAATTCTCTAGCGGATTTGGTTTCCCGTTTTAAAGGGTTTCTTTTCGTTATAAAACGATTATTCAGGCTATTTTTTTTGTATTTTACTTATCATTCGCATCAGGATTTGATTTCAACACTTCACGGAAAAAATTAAATTGCTGATGTAACAATTCAATCGCATAAAAAAGTGACTCTAATGTTTCAACGTAGATTTTATAACAAAAAAATGCTACTTTAACCATCCCCGTGGTTAAATTAGCTCACAATAGTGGTTAAAGTGCATTTTTCTTTAATAAAATCTAAGTTGAAACATTGCAGTCACACTGGAAAAAAAAAACGCATTGGATCTAGAGTCCAGACTCTTGAAAACATTGACAAGAAATAATACTCTTGATTCAATCAGATTTTTGCTTAGATCAAAAGGGAATCCGCTCAAATTAAGAGGCTTGGTTCTTGATTTAAGCTTAAATCTGATTGAATCAAGAGTATTTTTTCTTGTCGATGTTTTTAAGAGTCTGGACTCTAGATCCAATGTGATTTTTTTCCAGTGCACTTTTTTTTTTAGCAATTTCATCGTTGAATCAGCAGTTTAATTTTTTCCTTGTTCATTTGACCTCAAAAAAAAATTTCCAAAATTTTCCGATTTTTATTTTTTATTTATTTATTTTTTTTTAAAATATTAAAATGACCCCCTGATTTATTTCGATTGTCCTGCCCGAGTGTGGGGCACTGTAACTGAGCCGGCGCGGCGCGTCGCGTGGCGCCGCGCCGGCGAAACGCTTAAGTAGGCCATCCGAGTCGCGTCTGCACTCACTGTTGCCAAGTCGCACGAAAAAGCATCCCCTCATCCCATCACCACAATTATAAAGTAGGAGAATTTTTCCACTCAACCTGGCAGTGTCCCTCCGAGTCAGAGTCGGTTGTCGGTGTTTATTCGTCTGTGTTTGTTTGTCGGTCTGCGGCTGCGTGGTAGTCGCATCTGCTCACCGAAAAACGCTGAACTTGATCCTGCGCCCGAGAGGTCTCGGGTCCTGGTTCCGTTTTTTGGTTTGCTGCACCGTTGGACTTGAAGTGCCTTAAAGGCTATGTGTGTTAGGGTGTAGCGAAAAAAACTTTTTTTCGCGCATGACATTCGCTACCCCTGGAAAGTATGTGGTTGGTGCATAAAAGAGCCCACAAAAAATTTCAGCCACCTACGATGACCGGAACCACTGCCACTTTTGTGTCAAAGTTTCGGATTTTAGGCGAAAAATCGCTAAAAACGCAACCCGCAACACATTTCTCGGGGGTTGTTCCGGGGGGCTTGGGGGGTAAATTTAAACATTTTCAGGTAGATTCGACACTATATGACAAGTAATTTCAGCATTAAAATGTCCTCTCGCTGATTAAAATAAGGGAACTTATCTTAAAATACCGTAGTAAAATCCTATTATTTTCAGCAAATCGGTGTTCTCGAACTATTCGTTTATTTCATTCAAAGTAGTGATGTTTCTGATTTTGATCACTCTTCTACATGAAATAACCCTTAGAGTGTACCACGGGGAGGTATCGGCTTAGCAAAATGACCCCCCCCCCCCCCGCCTCACACACACCCAACCTTAGGTGGGGGCAGTCTTAAGTCATATCAACAACATTGAAATCTACTACCTCACGCTGAGGCATTATTCAGGCTCTGCTCAACGTAGTTGCTCTAATAATTAATCCATGTCTATTCTTTACGCCAATTACTGATGCTGATGCTTCTGTTACTAATTTAACACAACTTTCGACCAATTGTTGGTGCCATGGTAACCCAAAAATTTTTCATCTTCCAAAACGGCCACAGTATCCTCAAAATTGCTCTCCGGCTTTTTAAATCTCCATGCATTATGACTGAAGGGAATCTGTTTCAGCAAGTTCACTCGCCAGTTCTATTAAAACGTGGCTATTTGGCACCCTTATTAATCACGTGATTCGAACCGAAGGTCTTCTTACATAGATTCAGACGCGCTGACCACTCGGCCAACTTGGTCGGCTGCTGCACAATTTTAAAGCATTGAACTGGATCTACCGGAAATCTGAATCAAAATTTTGAACGGAAATTAGCAGTAAATGTTGAAAATATGGCTCGCCATAAAACATGATATTAAATGTCCCGATCAATTGACTTGAAAATATGAACGTCGGAAAATTACTAATTTGAGTAACATTCATAATATGAGATTATGAATCAGCATGCTGGGTCTGCATTAAAGTCCATTCATGCAGTGGCGTGACGTGTTTTGCGATGTATCAATTGATCTGGCATTAAACCTATGGAAAAGGATCGATAGCAGGGTGTGCAACGAACACCTTTATAATCGATTCTTTACCTCAGCTTTTAATGGGGAAATATCGAAAATCGATCATTCACGCCCCGCCACTCCATGCATGGTAGAAATCGCGGTGCATTTAAGCATTTACGGCAAACTATTTATCACCCAAGATGTCATTTGCGGTTAAAAATGTCATTCAAACCAATGGTTTCTTTGCAAATTTCGCAAATATGCTGTAGGTATAATGATTAGCAATGTTAATACAAGGATTCAATTACGTGCTTTGAGATTAGTTCCTATGGTTGAAAAACAGAATAGCCCTTACAGCGATCACAATGGTGTGAGACGATTTGCAGATTAAAAAATCAGTTTTGAGGCTGAAAGATGACGTTGAGATGGTAATTCGTCAACGGAACCCTTCCAATACCTGATACTCCGCATACTCACCGATGTGTCCGAACCTCAATGGCCAATATCGAGAAATTCGTGAGCGTATTGGAAGATGAAAAATTTTTGGGTTACCATGGCACCAACAATTGGTCGAAAGTTGTGTTAAATTAGTAACAGAAGCATCAGCATCAGTAATTGGCGTAAAGAATAGACATGGATTAATTATTAGAGCAACTACGTTGAGCAGAGCCTGAATAATGCCTCAGCGTGAGGTAGTAGATTTCAATGTTGTTGATATGACTTAAGACTGCCCCCACCTAAGGTTGGGTGTGTGTGAGGCGGGGGGGGGGGGGGTCATTTTGCTAAGCCGATACCTCCCCGTGGTACACTCTAAGGGTTATTTCATGTAGAAGAGTGATCAAAATCAGAAACATCACTACTTTGAATGAAATAAACGAATAGTTCGAGAACACCGATTTGCTGAAAATAATAGGATTTTACTACGGTATTTTAAGATAAGTTCCCTTATTTTAATCAGCGAGAGGACATTTTAATGCTGAAATTACTTGTCATATAGTGTCGAATCTACCTGAAAATGTTTAAATTTACCCCCCAAGCCCCCCGGAACAACCCCCGAGAAATGTGTTGCGGGTTGCGTTTTTAGCGATTTTTCGCCTAAAATCCGAAACTTTGACACAAAAGTGGCAGTGGTTCCGGTCATCGTAGGTGGCTGAAATTTTTTGTGGGCTCTTTTATGCACCAACCACATACTTTCCAGGGGTAGCGAATGTCATGCGCGAAAAAAGTTTTTTTCGCTACACCCTAATGTGTGTGGACGTGGTTATCATATTACATGAGCAATTGTTATTTTTTTCAATTTGTGACCACCTGTGGAGAAAGTCAAATGTTTATCGTTCTCTATGGTAAAAACACCTGCCTCCTCTTGCAACGGGCTGATTATTGATACTGACAAATCTATAGACGAAGAATACATTGGGATGGAGCGATCCTATTGGTTGAAATGGATGACTTCCTCAGGACGTCGCGTCGCCTCTGGCGCAAGGGCGTATCTAGATTTCCACATGAGTCCTAGAATGCATGGATTTATGTGTTAAAAAGGACTTGCGTGGAAACTGAGGTATGCCTTTACGTTACGTCAGAGGAGCAACAAAGATTCCCGTGGATTAGGCAACCGCTGTGGGCCGATCGTTGATCCAGAAGGAAGGATCTATCAAAACTTTATTTATTTTTACTTGTATCACTTAAATAATGGGTCACTAAACCATGAACAAATTCCGACTTGCGGATACATTTTGCCAAACGTAATTGACGGGTAGAACACGATGCGCACATTAAAAAAGTTAAAAAGTAATTCAGGAACCGGGAGACATGCTGTTCAAAAAGTGCAATTTTTCTGCCAATTTGAAACGCCTCGGTTTCGTGCCAGACCAAATGATTTAATCCGGCACCAATCAAAAGCGCACGTGGCACTGGAAAAAAAGCGCAACTGGCGCAAAAAAGCGCACTGGGAAAAAAAAAAAAACACATTGGATCTAGAGTCCAGACTCTTAAAACATCGACAAGAAAAAGTACTCTTGATTCAATCAGAATCTAGCTTAAATCAAGAACCAAGCCTCTTAATTTAAGCGGATTTCGTTTTGATTCAAGCAAAAATCCGATTGAATCAAGACTATTTTTTCTTGTTAATGTTTTCAAGAGTCTAGACTCCAGATCCAATGTGTTTTTATTTTCCAGTGCGAGTACGAGTTTCCAAGAGATTTCTCCACAAAAACCAAAAAACAGCGATGCGATATCCTTTGTGGGGCACTTCATCACCACGGGTTGGTTTAGGTCCATCTTTATCATCATTGCTTGTATCATGCCTCCTCTTCCAGGATGACTTCCCAAGGAAACCCGTACATTAGGCAACCGCCGGAACTGATTTCGAGCCCGGGGCCCCCGGGGGCGGGGAAGGGGCCCTTCTTGTGATCCCCGGTGTCTGACTCACGTTCGGGCCTTGCGGCACGTACGTCTTGTCGCGTCGCGGTGACTCCGCTGCGCCACGGAACCGCACCGCGCACCGCCGATCATGACCTTTCAGTACGGAGAGCTAAGAGCTTAAGCCCCTTTCTCCAGACCGGTGTAAAGGGGGAGGCGGGGGGCGTGGATGAAGGCACCGCTATCTTGTCGGCAGCACGCACCACGTGCTCGTGATCTTCGACTTGGCCTTTGTGCGCATGCGCACGTGAGCTAGTAAGGAAAGGCAAGCGGGAAGACCCGTAGTATTGACTGGTTTAGACGTAACGTCACTGTCATATACGGACCCAGACACCTCGAACGGGGGGGGGGGGGGGAGGAGGACTTTGGTGGGTCTGGGAACCCTCAGAAATTTTTTGAAATTTTTGAAGCATCTAATATGTAGTTTGAGTCAATTTTGTCAGAAATAATTACCAATGGGCCTGTTGCAAACTTTTGCTAGAGCAAAAATAAGAGTTGTTTCTTATAGATAATGCCTCAAAAATCACGATGAGCGCATCGGCAAAGTTTGAAATGCACTCATAACTTCACAGTTGCGTAAGAAATTTGCGGTTTTTTGAGCTTCCCGCTTCAAAAACGATACTACGGCACAGGTGAACATTTTGTAAGAGGAGTCGTTCCGTCGTCGGCAATACCATCATGGCCGACGACAATCCGCCAAAACACCTATGTTTAGCTATGATGGGACGAGATACACCTGAACAGGATTAGACCAGATAAAAATCGGCGTGTTTACGTTCATATTTTCCTCACCCGCCTTGATTGACCTTGAACTCTCCTCGAATTACGCGCGGAACTGCGCAAGCGTCGGCCATGATGAATATTGCCGACGATGGAGCGACTCTTCTAACAAAATGTTCACCTGTGCCGTAGTATCGTTTTTGAAGCGGGAAGCTCAAAAAACCGCAAATTTCTTACGCAGATTGTGAAGTTATAAGTGCATTTCAGACTTTGCCGATGCGCTCATCGTGATTTTTGAGGTATTATCTCTAGGAAACAACTCTTATTTTTGCTCTAGCAAAAGTTTGCAACAGGCCCATTGTAAGAGCAATCCTGCTTCTTTCCTCCGTTTCTTCTTCTATCTTCTTCCTCTTTTTCTGTCTCCTTCTTTTCGGGGGGGGGGGGGGGGGGGGTTCTTATTCTCCCTACTCTCCGCCCCTCCCCCTCGGATCCGCCTACGATCACCAAAAGGATTCACCATCAGGCGTCGATTGCATCGAATTCAAACAGTAACATGACTCATTTCAATGTTGGCAATGCAAGTATATCAATGTATTGCTCCTAGTTGCCAAAACGAGTTTTCGATCGGTTCCTCCGGAGCAGAGCTAATGGAGCGAGATATACATATGTGTTTTTTGAGTAGATAACTATTTAAGCTCCCCGGTATGTTTGTTGCCTGTACGGTGAAATTGAAGGCGCACCTTAAGTCGACGATATCTACCAATAGTTTGAAGCTTTGTCTATCGGTTTCATAGAAATTTACGGAGTAGCACATCCATGTGTTTTTTCACAAAAGATAACTATTCATGCTCTATGTCTGTCGCCTACATTGAGTTGACGATGTTGCCAATAATTTTAAGCTTTGACCAGTGGCTTTATCGAAGTTAGCGGAGCGACATATGTGTGCGTTTTGAAGAGACAACTTTACGCGCTCCCCGGTATGTTTATTGACTAGGTGACAAAATTGAAGGCGAATCTGAAGTGAAAAATATCTGGAAACGGTTTTTCCTCAAACCTTTTCTTTCTTTTTAACTTTCTTTCTGACTCTGCCGCTTTCTCCTCTGTAGTTCTGCCTCTTATCTCTCCTTGATTTTTCCAATCGAATTAGGTGCTTTTGAAAATAAACTAGAAACATTAGTTCCCGATTGCAAAATTCAGTCAAATTTATGTTTGTTTCCTGTCCGTGGAATGCCATCCAAATGACTCCAAACGAAAACGTCCAATACGGCGGAACCAAAACGGGTTCCGGGCGTGGAATCGGACTCGGGAGTGATACAGCATTCGGGCGGTGGATCCGGGTGGCGGCGCCGGAACGTTCGGCGTTCGGGAGGGAACAAAGATGATGGAGCCGTCAAACTCCATCAAAACATAATATTAGCGTCCATCAAATCACTCCTCTTCTTTTCCCTGTACCACCATACCGACTGTGTTAAAGACCTCTTACTTTTTAACGCCGCCTAAACTATAAAAAAAAGTGACTAGAGCCACCTTGAGCTATATCCATCAAATCATGGGAGTGTATAATAATACCTTTCTCTCCTCTCAAATTTACAGCTAATATTATACGATAAACAATCTATTTTTGATCACCACCAATCATTATAAATCTCTTTCCTTTCACGGGTGTAATATCTCAATTTCTGTGGTCAGTTTTCTCACCCGAGGATGAACTTTTCAAACCAATTTAAATGACCTCACACAAGAGGCCAGATGGTACAACGGCCGCAGCCAACGGTGCATTTAGGTTAGTTTTTCGGGACACATCCTGTTCTTCGAAAGTAATCGTCGGGCACTTTCATTACCATACGTAATTGGACAGCGTTAAGAGCTTATGTGCGTTTTGACATGAGCCTCCGAGAGTGCAATAACACATCAACACCGAGTCCCAGACGGAAGAATAGGCAGACGTACTTTCTTGGACACCGTCCGATTGTTGGACAACCGCACTTACTCCTGGCTTCCTGCTTTGCCGCGGCTACCGTAATTGACTTCTTTATCGATCTAAAGCACAGCCTAAAACAATTAGACTCATGCTGATCCCCATCGACAAGAGGAAAATAATCGTTGAGATCTACGCAGATGATGCCAAGTTTTCTGTGTAATGGAGTTTTCGTATGAATCGGGGAATTTAGATTCAAAATGTCGCACGGGACCACACAGTTGAAAATGTCCGTTTTTGGTGTTACTCTGTGTTACTTGTGCTGTACTTTTTTCTGTGTCAGATCAAAACAAAGGACTTGGCTGCTTAACACAATATTGTGTTAAATAGACTCAAACCGTAGGTTACTCTGAAACATCAGAGGATGAAGGTAGTGTCCTGCCGAAATAATATACTCGGGTTTCCCTCTCAAGTTTCAGGGGTCGCGACTTGCAAGTGGCTACACACACAAGAAAAAAAAGTTACTGATTCAAGATTCTGGATGTAAAAAGTGTGCTAAATCACACAAAACGCTGAATTAGCCGCTACAGCAGGTACTTTAGCAATGTCAAGATGTAGACCTAACTGCTGTGGCGGATAATTCAGCCTTTTGTGAGTTCTCGCACCCTTTTTAACATCCAGAATGTAAAATCTATTTTGACTTTCTCGCTACCCTAGGGTAGAGGAAGTATTGTCATCCTCCAAGGGGGAAACCAAGTTGAAATTTCATCATTTCTAGACGTTTTAAGGTCCCAGGAGTCAAAATAACCATACTTGAAAAAATTTGTGTCCGTCCGTCCGGCGTCCCCCAAATCTGTGTTTTTTTCGGTGTAGCACATTGGACTAACAACAATATGATCCAGGGTTGATCCTGGCGTCTTGCGACTAATTTTTAACGAGGTTGCAGATTTTCAAGGCAAAGTTTTGATCACCCTTAACCAAAGATTTACTCGATTTGACATAATACTAAGACACAAAAAATCAACCAACGGCTTGTGCTGTTTTCAACATCAACACAAGATTTCGGTTAATTTTTCTTACTGTGTGGCAACGTTGATATTTCCGGGTTGTTCTCAAGTTGTTGAACCTCTCCAGACTAATTGCACGCCCGTTAAATCCAATCACTAGCTTTGTAAGATTTTATCAACCCTTGGCTTCCCAATAACGCCGTCCGAGATTTCTCCTCCCCACGGTGGGGGATAATTAAATTATGAAGTTCTCTTCCCAGCTCATTTTCGATCCTCGATGTTTTCATTTGCATCCGGAGCGGTGGTCAGAGCGCATAAGTGAAACTGAAACACGGGTGCCGAACCGCACGGGAAATATCACGATTTCCTGTGAAAATGGTGTCATATAAGTATATTTGTGTACATCAATCGGCAACAGCAAATGGAATGGACTTTCTTGCGACTATGGTCGATCAGTCGATGAAAATGAGCTTCTAATGTAGATTTTCTGTGCTATACAGGGTGCTGTAGAGCGAATTCTGAAAATTTAGTGAAAGGTTTCCCAGTTTAAAATATAAACTTTTTGTTTAAATTCTCCTTCAAAAATGATTGCTTGGGAAGTCTTCCTGAAAGTTTAAGGGAACTAGACTTTTTTAACATTTTCGTGAATCTATTGGATTGAATTAAACAGACAATTTTTCCCTGAAAGTATTTTATAAAGATTTCCACCCATTTTCTATCTCAAAAATAGGAAAGTTCCGTTTTCTCCTATAATGATGTATATTTATGAACAATTTTAGCCAGTTGAAGATTTGCCCTGTCCCAAACTACCAGTCAGAAATGTTTTACCCTCTTTTTAAGATCAAATAGGAGGGATAGTTTCAAAATCACTCCATAAAAACTAATACTCTAATCGATGATGGTTGAATTTCATTCTAAATTATTTTTCTCTCGCTCTGTGAGAGGTATAAGGCCTCTTATTAAAAAACTGCTTTAAAAAAAAAAAAAAAAAAAAAAAAAAAAAAAAAAAACTCATATTTAATAAAAAAAAAAATCCTGAACCAAAGAAACCAATACTTGGCATCTTCAAACAAATTCCGAATCATTCTGTATTCGTGGTTGTTTCTTTTTGCAAATGTCGACATAGTAATAGGTGGCTGGAATAGCGAGTAGTTAAGTAACCGTAAACACATGTTGAGGTGAATGTGGTGCACGGAGTGAATGGAATGAAAGGCACTCGATAGCGGTAAAAGTATCCGAATCCTGATTAATATCAGCGGAGAATTGATGACTAGCTTAAAACAATAACTTTCGCACTCTCTCTAAATTTGTAGGGAACTGAGTATTCGGAATCTAAATACGAAAGGAATGGATTTGAGGAAATCACGAACGATTAGCACTTATGCTCAGTAGTAAATTTTACCGAGATATTATATGGGCTATAAAAAAGTTAATGGGAGAGGATTATGGTGTCAATTAAATTCACCATGACGAACATTTATTGGGTTATATGACTGATATAATTTGGGAACGACAGATATGTGATAATAAAACTATTAAATATTCTACCTGTGCTGTTGAAATATTTATTCTTTCTCTTTTTTAAGATATTACAGCCGAGGGATCCATGAGAGAAGGTCAGTAAAGTTTCCCATTGCATTTCATGCTATAAACGTGCTCCCTTGAAAGAATGAGTCGCAGACTTTAAGATCTAATTCCAGTGTAGTAAGTTACAACCACAAAATGCTTGATTGCAAAGATGGGAGAGTCCGAATTCCTGCTTGTCAAATTTTCAGTGTTTTGTATCATGAACGACCCCTTACTCGAATAATTTAACCTCTTAAATCAATATCAGAGACATAAGTTAGTACACACAACCCACCCCGTTTTCCCGCATATATTCGCGATCTTACACTCGCTATGAACTCACGGCAAAAGTTGGGGCTCCAAATACGACAATATGCGGTGTAATATCGTAATCTCGGCCACAAAGTTGCATGCATATATTAGGTCGTGGGAATATTTAAATGCAGTGAGCTTAGGTGTAATCTTGCTTATTGTAGCACCCTTGCGTGATATGATCGCGTTGCGTCTGTGTGAATTCTCACCTGTATGGTAGCCCCCCGTATTACCTTCCGAAGAAATGTTTTCAAGTTTTCAAGAATCCATTCTATCGAGATGGACAGGTTTCAGTTGACTCTCATATTGAATCAGTGGGTTCTATCGATGTTTACTGAGAAAATAACAATGAAAACATGCCAGTGTCGAGGCGTGAATGAATGATAGTCGATATTTTTACATTCCAAGCAATGGTGAAGAATCGATTATTAAAGAGTTTGTTGCGAACACCTAGTTTATCGAACCTTTTCCATAGGTTTACATGGCAGATCAATCGATGTTCAGCAAAGCGCGCCACGACACTAAATATAACGTCATCCACCTCAGGATTGCATAATTATGATGGTTTATCACAGATGACCACTGAAAAAATAATCATCTAACGAAGCATTAAGATGTCAAAATTATGTAATTCTATTAAAGTTACATTCTGTATAGATGTTTAAGTAACTGCGGAGGTAGCAAACTCAGAATTCAGGTCTTATCATTTATAATTGTTCACACATTACATCCAAAGCACCATGGCAGTACATTATTTTTATAGGTACATCACAGCAATCATAGAAGAAATAAGAACATTACTCAGTTTTAACTCCAAGGTAGGAAGAAACCATAATGTTATTTACCGCAATGGATGAAGTCGATTCGAGTCAATCACCGTTGTTCTTTCATTCTCTTCTTTTCTTAAGGGACAGTTATCATACCTCATTTGATTTCGGATGGTATTTGAGTTATTTCTTAACATTTTAGAATGTTTGATCAATAAAAACATGATTCTGTGCTACCCACAACTGAGTATAGACTCGTTCAAAACTGTTCATATTCTCCGCCAAAAACTCACCTCTTTCACGCATTCACCACCGGTAGAAAATAAGATCTAATCAGATGGTCCACCCGAGTTTTTTTTAGAGTAAAACTGTGTTCACACTTATTGTTTACCGTGCTCATTCTTCCATGCCTAACGACGTTAAAACGATAGCGGGGGAAACGGTATTGCATAGTCGGGCGCAGAGGCGCTCACCTCTCATCTCCGGTAAATAGCCCAGGAATCTTCTCAGAGGCTGCATTTTAATTAGAGGCATTGCGGTGTGCTTTGTTAAGAATTCCTTTGCTCCATTTTATTTTCAGGTTTTTAATGTCTTGCACGTAATACAGCCTGAAACCTGCGCATGTGAACTGCGTCTGGCTGCCTCGTGCCGTAATTTTCTGAGAACCGTCTCAGGGATCCGAGCTGTCTCTGATTCTTCGTCCAAAATAAAGTCTTAGACTCATGAGCGCGGTTCTGTTGAAAATTATGAACGTGTAGAGGTAAGCGCACAGCTAAACAAGAAAAAGAGAGGATTGTTGAAGTTACATTTGCCTCGTATCAATGATTTTAACAATTCCGGAACCACTCGCCCATAGACTTATCACCTACGGTATAGACCCAGACCTTCTCACCCACAATTCTTAACCCACATTATTATACCTTCATGCACTGTCGTATACATGAATTTTTGCAAAGAAGGAGTTTTCACCTACATGCATTTTTGACTAACCGTGGAAGTCGTAAAAAGGGTCGAGTTAAAGGCAAATTCGATTTCTAACTTCAGTTCCTCGTTGTTCGGACGTGTCTGCGAGAGTGGTGCTATATAGCTTTTGAAATTTTTCTCAATGTCAATATCAACAAATTTTTTGGTGGGGAGAATCGTATATAAGTTTTTAAGCGTTTCACTGCGGAGGTCATTGAAAACACAAAAATTAAACGAAAGTCACTCGTCCTGGACATCATGCTAAACAAAGATGCGTGATACAACTATTCCAACTCCTGAGCCGCACAAATTGTATCCATCGAGTTGAAGGCGAACTTGATTTTTAACTTCAGTTTCCAGTTATTCAGACATGGTAACAAAGAGCGTTTTAACATTTTTCCAACTTGATGAAAATGCTTGTAGGTAAAGCGAAAAAAAAAAAAAAACCCGTAGGTTAAAGGGGTCATGGGTAAACGTCCGAGGGTAAAAATCTTTCGGTGAAAACATGCAGGTGAACAGTCCCTTTGGCGGAAAGACTGTGGGTGAGTAGTCCTGGCACCGTGTTGACGTGTACCTTGTACCGCATTTTGGTTCACTTGTAAAATTTCATTTGACAATGTGAGCTAATGATTTCCATGTGAGCGCTGCTTCCGATAAAACATTTTCAAAAGTCGCAGATTTTTGCCGTCTTCAAAGTGTATCCGAAGAATTAAATTTAGTCCTAAATTTAACTTTTCAAATACCTCAAATTCAACGAATAGTATTCCGTATTCCAAAATAATCCCTCCCGAAATCTAAGGCAACGACTGTATCAATACTGGAAAAAATTCCCCCAGACCCCCTTACGTCCCCCACTTTCGAGGTGTCTGGATCCGCCTATGGGTGAGAGGTGATGGGACATTGACGGGATTCCAACAGGGTTTGGACGAGAGTGAAAACAGAGACCGGGTGGAAAGCGACAATCATGACGGTGCCAGCGTGAAATCATACATTCTTTCAATTACACACATTACTCGTACGGTATTTCTTATACCCACCGTTGCCACACGGCCCATTCCACACTGTTGCTTTGCCATCAAGGCAAACATATGCATTAGCCTTTTACATCCGTATTCAAAGTCATTTTTTTAAAATAATTCCGCGAAAGTTCTTACCCAGTGTGAGCTTTTAGTCGAAACAAAGCACAGTAAAGAATGGGACACAAGTTGGACCTATTTCAAAAGGGACTATCTTCATTATGAGATGGACCCTGAGACCCATTGAAATACATGAATGTCGGGATCCATGTCTCAATGAACATAGTTCCTTTTGAATTAAATACGTTCAGTTGTCTGACTGCCTGACACACTTTTTCTGAATCCCGTCTCCCTCCGATTCCCGCACAGAAGTCTGCGATCGTAATCGAAGTCTGGAAATTCTCACATTCTAATTATTCACTTGCTCGCAGTCGCAGGCGGGCTCCTGGCTGGCCGGCAGTGATGTTTATCAGGGATGCACCCGGCGTGAGTCGCAAATTTGGAAAAATTCACACCGATAGAATCAATGGAGAGCACATGGTATTGAAGACTCGAAGGTTTGCGACATGGGTCAGTTACGCATGTTGGAACACCGTAGTCATAGTTTGCTTGTTAGAGACTGTTCCAGATATAATAATTATGTACCCCACACTGGAAAAAAAACACATTGGATCTAGAGTCCAGACTCTTGAAAACATTGACAAGAAAAAGGACTCTTGAATCAATCAGATTTAAGCTTAAATCAAAAGGAAATCCGCTCAAATTAAAAGGCTTGGTTCTTGATTTAACCTTAAATCAAATTGAATCAAGAGTATTTTTTCTTGTCGATGTTCTTAAGAGTCTGGACTCTAGATCCAATGTGTTTTTTTTTTCCAGTGCAATAGGCCAGTTGCGAACTCAAAAATCACGATGAGCGCATCAGGAAGGTCTAAAACCTCACAATCAGCGGAATAAAGTGGCGTTTTTTTCAAGCTTTCCGCTTTAAAACTATGCTGCGGCACAGGTGAAAATTTCGTAAGATGAGTCGTTCCCATCCATCCATCCCTCGTACACTATAAGCTACGCAATATTCAACATGGCCGACGCCAAATGTCAATCCACCAAAACAGACGAGATTTTATCAACCGGCGAGTTTATAATTACATTTTCTCTGCGTTCAAAAAGACTACGGCTACCCTATGATTTGCACGCGGAAGCGTCAAATATGTTGAATATTGTGTAGCATTCTACTGCGCAAGGGTTGGACGGAGCGACCCCTCTTCAGAAATCTTCATCTGTGCCGAGTATCGTTTTCGAGGCGGGAAGCTTAAAAATCCGCATATATTTTTTATGCAGATCGGGAAGTTAGGAGTGTATTTCAGACTTTTTCAATGCCCTCATAGTGATTTTGAGCCATTTTCTACAATACATGACTCTTTTTTTCTTGCTCTGACTGAAGTTTGCAATAGTTCCATTCTCACTCGGAGTCAGTGTATATTTGGACTGCATTTTGCAGTTTGGAATCATAAATTCTGGCTCTTCTGAAAAAACACTTATGTGCATAGGGAAACTAATGGCACAAACGTTGTTTTTAAACCGGGCTGGAATTTATAGGTCCAAATTGCAAAATGCAGTCCATTTGACTCGGAGTAGCTCATACTAAAGTGACTCATTAGTCTCCTCTCAACTTTCTTTGTAATTATTCATCGTGAAGTCTCCAAAAAGTGCACGGTGTTCAATTTCTCTAAAAAAAAAGTGTTTAGGTAGTTTTAAAGTGTTGCGTTCCGTGCCAAACGAACCAATTATCAATCAAAGCCACACCTCGAACGGCAACATGGAGTCATAATTTGGCAGCCCAAGTCTCTAAGAGTGCCGTGCTATGAAGCCCACAATTTCAATTTTGACTTTCTCCCGATTATTAACCAAGTGTAATTGCTCCGCGTCGCAAAAAACGTGTCGAGTCATCCCGCGAGGTATTTTAATCATCGGAGAAAAACACAATGCACGCCCACTCACGGCACAGTCCTTGCTAATGAGGACAGGCCACCACGATTCACAATCAACTTTTTATGAAAGAATGAAGTTTCCGAATATTTTCGAACGAGAATTCCGGAAGAAGAAAATTGATTAATTTTTGGCTGATACTGCGGGCAGGAAATTAGCGGGTGCTGTTTTTCCCCCTTCCTCTCTCTTCGTCTTTCTTCTTTACTTCCTTTCATTCCTTAATTACCTTACGATTGTGCGTGCGTAAGAATTAAATTACATATCTTCAATTACACTGTACACAAAAATGATTGTACACTGTACAGTCATTTTTCCGGACAAAAGTACAGTTTGTGCACGAGTATTTATTTTTGAAAACAAGCACAGTTCAAAGCTTCAGTTTACGAGTATTCCTCACTCCCTTTTTTTGGCATATTATAAATAGGAGATTTTTTTTTCAAAACAGTTTATATTCCTAAACTTCGTAATAAATTGTATAACTTTTCCTCAAGACAAACTTTTTTAATGTAATGTTTAATTCCTGAACTTTTGAAAAGTTGAAAGTGTGCTTCGTTCGCAGGAATTTTTTCAAATTTGTTTGAGCAATATTAACCCAGAAAAAACGAGCTCAAAACAAGCAACTTTGAGCTCGTTTTTCGTTGTTTAGTACTGTTAGAAAGATCGGGGAAAATTCCTGTTAGCTATGCGCACTCTCTTGCTTTCAAAAATGCAGGAATTGAACATACTAAATAAACTCTTCTAGACATTGACTTCAGCAGATAAACTTAGATCTGAGAGATAACCGATCAAAACCAAGTAATTGAAAGTCAAAATTTTAATTCATACGTCTTTGGATGTGTGAATAAGCCTCTTATCGGCGGTGTAAGTCGGCAATCACATAACTCGTTTGCGGTGTCTGAAAATCTCCGCCTCTGTGTTATTTTTTTTAAAGGAGAACAAATTGACATCATTCCTTGAAGTTTTGGCAGAATTTTTCTAACACGGGGAAGAAAAATCACGGTAGTTTTAAAGAATTGCTGTTAAGTAGTTTTCCGTTTAAAAAATAAAGTATGAAAGGATGTCTGCGACCTCCTTCCACCGAAAAATGCCCCAATAATTATTAGTTGGAAATGATTGTCAGTACTCGTGAGGGTTCATTTATAATTGTTACTATTATGTTTAAGTTGCATGGTTGTGCGGGATCCAGGAATTTGGACTACATTTTGCAAATAGGAACTGTAATATCACTGGCTCAGTTTAAAAACAACGTATGAACCATTATTTTCCCTATGCATGTAAGTGTTTTTATGGATGAACCAGAAATCGTAGTTCCTAATTGCAAAATGAAGTCCATTTTGCCTTCGACTCAGAGCGCGGTAGACCCGTCCTGTCCAAGTGTCCACTCAGCGTGTGAGCGATTAGCAAATACCCCGAAAAGCGCGGGTTTAACCCGGACAGAGGTGTACGGCGAAGCTGCGGAGGGCCAAGGCACGCAAACAGGTTAATTGTTTTAAGCACCGTTAAACATGGACGCGACTTGTTTCACGGAGCAAACGTCGTCGCATTCAAACGCGTACCGATGGACTAGGACTAACAGAATGGATTACCGCTCTACGATTTCAAGCCAGGACACACAAAAGTGAGCCAAATGCACCTGGCAACCCACTGCCGGATTCTAACGGGCTTTTTTCGCTGAATTGGAGAGGATCATTAGCGATTAATCGGTTGTTTTGGTTAATATTTAAGGACTAGATACATAGATAGATGGATATATGGCTAGATAGGTAGATAGATAAATAGATACATACATAGATAGATACATTAATAGATAGATACATAGATAGATGGATAGATAGATAGATAGATAGATAGATAGATAGATAGATAGATAGATAGATAGATAGATAGATAGATAGATAGATAGATAGATAGATGATACATTAATGGGATACACTGGAAAAAAGCCGCTTGGATCTAGAGTCCAGCCTCTTGAAAACAATGACAAGAAAAAATACTCTTGATTCAATCGGATTTTTGGTTGAATCAAAACGCTTAAATTAAGAGGCTTATTTTTTGATTTAAAGCAAAAATCCGATTGAATCAAGATTATTTTTTCTTGTCAATGTTTTTAAGAGTCTGGACTCAAAATCCAAGCGAATTTTTTTCCAGTGTGGATAAAATTATTTTATTTCATCCAAATTTCAGGTGTATACATGTAAAATTAGTCTTTAAAATATCCCACATTTTTCACAATTTTTGTTTGTTAGTTACAAAAGTATGATGTTTGAGGACTCATTTTACAATCCAGTCTAGCAGTCAACTCTGTATTTTTTTTTTTTTTTTTTTTCTTTTTTTTTAAGGGAAACTATCCTTTCAACTTAACATTCTTGATTACGCTCTCTAAATTTTTCAATTCTTGCTCAGTGACAGATTGGAACAAGTCTCATCAACTAGGCACAAGTCACTTCCATCTCAAAACTAGTTTACTAAATTGAAACGAGATAAATATCCTTACTTTATCCGACTGCCAGAAAATGCGTTTTACAAACGAAAGCCATCGCGGCGAAAATACAACGGATATAACCTAAAACCGCGTGTTCAAGTTTAACGTAAGTACATTCAGTTGAAATGAGACAAATAGAAACAATATCGTAGACTGCAGAATTGCTTCCGTGCACCGCAAATAAGAAAAATGGCTTCGCCGTTAAGGATCTCCCGAGAGCTGAAACAATAAAACTTAAATGAGTCAGGGTGAATGCTCCCTCGCAATTCGTCGCTCCTCTGGCGTAAAGCGTATCTAAATTTTAACGTGAGCCCTGTTCTCCATATATCTCCATGCTTTTCAGGGCTCATGTGGTCATAGAGATACGCCCTTAGGTCAGAGGGGTGACGAAAATTGTCCGACCGACGTCATGCTGCCAGGACACCTGCTAAGAATCTCTCCGATGGGACAAATAGGTGACTCGATTTGATAAATTCAGAGGCATCAGACGGGACTAATGATCGTCAATTTCCCTTGATTGAGTCTTTATCTCTTTTCTGAAAATGACAGTTTCGTCTCGAGAGTTTTGAACTGGCCGGCGGAGAAACAACTTAGCCATCATTCGAAACTTTTACTCGCAATTATGCCCAGTTTTACAAAATTGTATAGATTCGAGTAGAAGTATTCTTATTACATTTTTATCGCAGGGGATTTTTTTTACATTGTTTTAAAGCTAGGTGAGGCTTATTTCTCGTTTAAGATCGACGTAGAGAGTCGTAAACTTCCACTCCTTTTTTCGAGTAGTTGATTATGCTTTTTCATAATTTTATTCTCAAAGCACGCATTAAGATCAACGAATGTTCGAATATATAAAAAAAAATCTCAAGAAAATACATGCGTTAACATCACGGAGAAAAAATGTATGAATTAGAAACTGAAAACGTAGAACGCACTGTGAAACAGTAAAAACGTAGAGCGCACTGTGAAACTGTAGAAAATGAATATATCATTGAAGCCTCGCCACATATTTCTTATTCAATGAAAACTATCAGATGAAATTCAAAATCCCTCGATGATTTTAGTGCTCTTATTTTTGCACCTAAATACGTGAACGTTTTACCGTCAAGCTCCATGAGTATAGGATTTTTATAACATTATTACTTAAATCTAAAACAATAATTTTAAAATGACCACGATTTGAACGACCTCACACTGTTGAAGACATGAAATATTAAAATGTTAACTGACCTGTGCTACCTGCTACGTGCTACCTAGGTTATCCCTGTTACATAACCATGTCTTACTTTTCTAACCTTTCGTTTAAGTCTCTTGATATACCTCGTATGAACGACTAGCCCGGGCCACAAAGTGGATCGAATCGATGGGAGAGGTCGGATAATATTTGGAAACTCGTGAAATTATCTTGCTTATAAGCACCCCTTGAAATGTAAAATGTGACGAAATAAACACAAAAGTTTGCAGTTTTAGTAAAAAATTCCATGTCCGACCTTTCTAGCAGACTCGATCCACTGTGTGTCCTGTCCTGTGTCGTGTATATGGAATATTAAATTTCGATCTCGCTGACCTGTGTTATTCAGGTCATCCTTGGGATTTTATTATGTCTTACCTTTCTATCCCTTCGTTTAAGTCTCTCAATAAATATCACTGACACCTTCATGTTTAACTTGCTCTCGTGCGTTCACACGATGCCATCAAAATAAATAAGGTATAGTAAGAGTTTCATTCTTTCAAGTTACGTATTCTTGTACCAAAATTGATAGCATTTTGACAAATAGGTTATTATCGAAGTGTGCAGTGGTAGGCATGGTGCTGAATAACGGGTAACCCAGTTCACAAATTCACTCCCATTGCTCGCAGAGTTAGTTTCTCGAACAAAGGGAATAGAGGCAGAAATTTATGGCAGCGATCAGTGTAATTTTGATAGATCTCTCCGAATTGTAGCCCGGGTCAGTGCTGCAGTGCGTGAGCTAACACATCTCTCAGTGGGTCTATCAACTTAATTTTTTGGAAACGAACAAGTTGCAACATCACACACGGCCAGAAGTTTAGAGATTCGAGTCTCGAAGAACTCGGAAACCGAGGCTGAGATTCTTATCATCAAAATTATTAATTCTAAACCGCCGTTCGATAATATACTTGTTAGATAATATACTTACTCTTTTGACATTAGAGTTCCGTTTCCAGTTAAACTAAACGTTGAATTTGTAGGAAAACCGTCGTATGACATATGTTAGTCGCCAAATTTCTTCCAATGAAACATTCATTTTTGAGGAAAGTTATGAGTCGTTTTCTCGAAAATTCTCAGACATTCAAGATCAAATTGCAAAAAAAAAAAAATTATTAAAAAATTTGCAGAAAAATATTGAAAAGTTTCCTATTAAACACTAGAAAAAAAAACACATTGGATCTAGAGTCCAGACTCTTAAAAACATCGACAAGTAAAAATACGCTTGATTAAATCGGATTTTTGCTTAAATCAAGAGCCAAGCCTCTTAATTTGAGCGGATTTCGTTTTGATTTAAGCTTAAATCTGATTGAATCAAGAGTATTTGTTCTTGTCAACGTTTTCAAGAGTATGGACTCCAGATCCAATGTGTTTTTTTTTTCCAGTGCATGACACATGCTACAAGACTACAAAGCACCGGGCATAAACACAGAAAAAAAACACACGAACAATTTTGGCTCCTATTGGTAAAATTAGGTGCAAATTATTTCAGTTAAATCAAGTTGAATCAATGAAGAACCACAAAATTTAACCACAAGTAAACTGGCGCAACTGTGCGGAGCCGGAGCGAGGGAGGAGGTCATGTGCGGAGATCACGTCCACGTCCACGTTGGCGATGACGGATGCACCGCGCGAGTACGCCGGCGGCCGTAAATCAGATCGACCGTTTCTTTTTATGACCCGCAAAGTAAATGGCTCGCAAAGATCGGGAGTCGATTGTCCGCCGAGACGAGAACTAGGGGGCCACCGATTCTGTTTGTTTTCAACGGACCTTCCGCTTTTCGCACCCCGGATCCGTCGATCCGTTGCCCGGATGACGAATAAGGGCTTAACTACACATTGAGATAAACCCGGAGAAACATTGAATTTTATGGAAAACAGAGCTCATTGCACAATGTAGTTAAGTCCTTGTGTCCGGAGCCGACGAATCTTACCCATGCTCGTAGATACACTGGTAACAAAAACACATTGGATCTAGAGTCCAGACTCTTGAAAACATTGACAAGAAAAAATACTCTTGATTCAATCGGATTTTTGCTTGAATCAAAACGAAATCCGCTTAAATTAAGAGGTTTGGTTCTTGATTTAAGCTAGATTCTGATTGAATCAAGAGTACTTTTTCTTGTCGATGTTTTTAAGAGTCTGGACTCTAGATCCAATGTGTTTTTTCTCCAGTGTACACTCCACCATGCTTAGGAAGAACGCCGTATGAACATTCGAATGTTGCTCTTTCTCCTGGTGAAATAGTTGGATAGCTATAATGTTCAAATTACGTAGCCTAGAGTATGAACACGACAGAAAAAATATTAGGTGATGGGTAAAACAATGCCAACGTATAAAGACGTTTCGAGCCGTCGCACTGTTAAAATTTTTGGATTGGAATCCTGCGCCGGAGTCTATCTAGCGTCCTGAATCCCCGACTGATATGAATTTGGAAAATCGAAATAAAAACATGCGCAAACTGTCAGAGAATTTGTGCTTCTTTAAAGAATAACCAGGCAACGTTTGAAGGCTTATCCATAGTTTTTCTACTACAGCCTGGCAGTACCGCGGATACTTCGGGGCGCGTCGGCTGTGGTTTGCGGTTAAACGCTCTTCTATGCTCGGAAGGAATGTCGTACGTGGACTCAAGGGTTTCCAAATTCCCAAGGATAAAATATGCCATTTTGCGAAAAGCCAGGAGTATAATCGCAATGAATTTCGAGAGCAAAAAATCAAATCATAAAGGAAAAAATTATGTGAAAAATTCAAGCTAGAAAATTTACAGGTTTTCCCAAATAATCTTGTTTCATCAAAATAAAGTGGACAACGTTTCAATGTACATTCGCTGTTTTACCCTACCGCGGCGCAATTATATCACGAGGTTTAGTTCGGAATTTTCAGTCTTAACAAGATGATATGAAGCCTCGCTTCTTGATGAAGCGCCCATTCCTGATCATTTTGGTTCGACATAAACCTGTTTTGCATACAGTTGACCTCATTGTGGGAATAGCATGTTTCTTTCTTCCTTTTTTGTTGCAATTGAATAATTTTTATTTGAATACTATTGCACTGATTTGTCACACAGTCATTTTCTTATGAGAAATTGAGTTGTTAAAGTAGATTTTGTAGTCTTGGAATGGAGTTTCGTTTGCCCTGAGGAACGGCGATGTAACAAACACAAAGGTACTCAAACGAAATGAAAAAATTGATGTTATTAATGGGCCACTCAAATACCATTATTTAACCAAGCAGTTAAGAAATTAAAAGAATGGTGTGTTTGAAAATACTACACACCCCGAGCCCTAGCATAGTAGTAATCGAGATAAGTTACGATTTGATCGGAGAATGTATCGCGATTTTATTGACGTCTATTTTCTGCTTTACTATAGGATAAAACATTGCGAAATCATTGCATAAATTTGCAATAATTTTGCGATTTTATCGAACAAAAAATTGGGATAACTTGAGATTAAATTTCGATTTTATCGAACGCAATTTTCCAGCGATAAAATTGTATAAAGATCGAGGATAATCGCTCAGATGTTGATTATCCCAGCAATTTTATCGTAAAATAATCGCGACTTTATTTTACAAGATCGCGATTTTTTCGTTGAAAAATGCTACCTGGGATGTTTTATCATTGAATCTTTTAAGCAGTTAATTTCTACTTTGCGGAAGAAACCAATAAAATCAACCGATTCTGATGACCGGATTCGATTTGATTCTAAGCACCACACCAAAGAGAAAGTACTGAAAAATCGAATATGGTTAGACTCACTGATAATACGCCCTATAATAAATGCTTTCTCGGAAAATAGCATGAACGGGCGATTCGAATAAGTGGATTTCCGTTCCATTTCCCGAGGCGCGGCGCGGCATGTACAATTCGCGGGTGGAATAGCGAAATAAAACTCACCTCGAAGAATGCGCAGCGCCTCTGTGCAATGCTATCTTGAATGGAAAAACGCCGTATGAGCCTTCAGTCGTTGCCATATTTCCGTCAATAAAAACCGAATTTACGGCAAAAATTGTGAATATTATTTTTAAATTTTTCAGACCATTTTGTTCGCAATGAAGATGTTGCATATGTGAGGAATTTGAGATTTGACCACTGATTTTTATGTGAAAGTTCGCGAGAAACACGATATGATGCCGCACTGGTTTCCTCTGAAATCAAATCCCAAGCTCAAAAAAAGCTCTCAAGTTGAAGCCAAAATGGAGGGCATATCCCAATCTACCCTGAGAGTTCACCTCTCCATCAAGACAAACTCTCCATGCAAAGATAGGGAGCAAATACATTAGCAGTGATGCCGTGTTTTCAGTTTTGGAGTCCCCAAATAAAGTGGCAACCCTGCTGATGTATTTGCTCCCCACCTTTGAATGGAGAGTATGTTTTGATGTAGAGGTGGACTCTCAGGGTAGGGTGGGATATACCCTCCATTTTGGCCGCAATTTGAGAGCTTTCTCTGAGCTTGGGAGTTGATTTCAGAGAAAACCAGTGGCATCATCGTGTTTCTCACGAACTTTTACATAAGAATCAACAGTCAAATCGCAAATTCCTTACACATGCAACATCACCATTGAATCTTAAATGTTCGAAAATTTCAAGGAAAAATACACAGAATTTTCTTCAAATATCCATTTGTTATGCGGGGAAATTTGGCAACTTTCGAATGCTCTTACGGCGTTTTTCCTTAACACAGCAGAATGACAAACCTCCGAGGACGGTTCTTAAGTGTCGTAAATAATTTTTGTGACGCTCGGGTGCTGTGTTCTGATTCTGATTCCTTCTGTTTTCTCTTCCAGGGCTCCCTGTAACTGGATCTAGTTATTCCGCTGATTGGATGGGTCCGCCTCTGGTCTCCGCGCTGGAGGAAATGATGCAGAACAGCAAGAAGAAGAAGCTCTCTGCTTGATGTGACGCGTCTCCGGGCTCAATACACGCACAGTGACAAAAAATCAAAATCTCTGACCGAATATAATTTTTAAAGAAATTTCATTTGAATATAGTTTTGAGAATTCATTTTTATATATTTTTTGGTAAATTTTAAAATTGGCAATTTGCAAGCCCTAAATTATTACATACACTGTGCACTAAAGTGCAAGAGTATATATCATATTCTCTAGGCTGTTATTAACAATAGCATTGCATTCAAAACAGCTTTAGTGTATATTTTACAACTTCTTCCGCCCTCAAAATTCAAATTTCTTACTATATCGTGAAATATTAATCCGCGGCAATTGCCAACAAGTGCATCCCAACTATTCATTTTATGATCAAAAAATAATTATCTGAAACTTAATCATACATATTAGAACCTGCAAACTTTACCTACCTTCAAAATTGTTATTCTTCCGTAAAATAACAGTGCGCAGTTATTGTTAAGTGCATCGACAGTGGCTACACTTTTACGGATAAAATTACTCCTTCGAGATCTAAACATAGATTTTAAATCTACGAAAGATAAGTGCAATTTTAATCTGCATTGAGTGTCACCTGATTTTTGTCCGAAAACTAAAAAAAATCGGCCCACTGTCCGTCGTTCCTCGCGACAGAAGTCCTGTTTGATCAGTAATTAGTTCGCGTTCCTCGGTTCGTTTTTTCTGTCCGGTGCGATTTCAACTGCAAATATTTGCCTGCTTTTTCCGTTCGGTCTTCGACTGTGAGTGCGATGAGTGTTTTTTCCTCGCGGTGATCGGCAGTTCGCGGTGTTGAACTAGCCCAGTTTTCCCGTTTTTGTGTTGTGTGTTCTGAGCAAGTGGGTCAGCTGCATGGAACATAAAGCCCGGGCACATGACGATGGATCAACGCGCCAATCGCAAGGCATCATGGGACTCGAAGGTGAGTGTTTCCGGTTGGCTTTGCATTTCATTTTGGTTCAGGTCAATTGAATCGTTATTAATGACACACTCGAAAAAAAACACATTGTATCTAGAGTCCAGACTCTTGAAAACATTGACAAGAAAAAGGACTCTTGATTCAATCAGATTTAAGCTTAAATCAAAAGGAAATCCGCTCAAATTAAGAGGCTGGGTTCTTGATTTAAGCTTGAATCTGATTGAATCCTGAGTAGTTTTTCTTGTCGACGTTTTTAAGAGCCTGGACTCTAGATCCAATGTGTTTTTTTTTTCCAGTGCAGTTCTGAGGAATGAATCTACTTCATAGCGGTGCTCACAAAGTTCTTCCAGGCGACCGATGACAGGCCTGATTTCTTTCACCTTGGAAAAAATATTGCCTCCAGTAGAAGTGCAAACAGCATTTTTCATAATTTATTCTACGCTATAATCATTCAAATTTTAAAACAAAGCGAAAACTAATGCAAACAAAGTAATATTCCGATCGACGAACTCGGCCATGATTCTCGGTTTCAAATGCAAATCAGAAATTATGCTCGGTTGCATGGGAACAAACCAAATAGAAAGTGATGCTTTACCGGCGTCGCGACTCATTGTTGATTCGAAAACAGCTTTGTCTCGACTTTTCGAGCGGATTAGTTTATTTTCGCCGGTGAAAACTTCCCACGCGTCTCGCGCGTCTCGCCTATTGTAATAAGTTAATGACAGGCGCAATTCACCGTCGAAGGCGCGTTACAGTCAAATGCAAAGCGAACGGCAGTCGCTTTATGGACGACCGGCGAAAATTAGGGCCAGCGATCGTTTTGTTATTCAGCTCGGTCTTAACGAGGTCGGGCGGTTGCAGTTGCAGTTGCATCTCGGGCAAAAACTCCTGTGCAGTTCGGGTCGTTTGCAATTGCAGCCGTTACTCTGCAAAAAATTTCGCAACTAACGATTTGCGGATTCTGCCTCGTCTGTTTTTCAAAGATGAGGCCAACTACGAGTTAAGGCCGCGGCTCCTGAGATGGATCGATTGCTCTGGAGCGGTGCATAGTTCATCATCTGGGAGAAGTAGTGAAAGAGCTTTTTCCAATAGGAGAAAATAGATCTACTGCCTATCCCAAATTGTTACGTATTTTTTAAGAGGAATCACGTCACGCCTACTTTTAAATTTTTTCTTAAGTAGTTTTCTAGAGCACATCCCATCTTTCCCACACGTCTCAAGTTTTTTTTTTTTTTTTTTTTTTTTTTTTTTTTTTTTTTTTTTTTTAAGCAAATATACGTCCATTTCATCAATTTATCATTCTTTTCAAAATTTAAAGCAATGAGAAAACATCTAATTATCAAAATTTGGGATTTGCCGTGGCCATGTCACGAGAGCGTTGTGGACAAGGTTCATGAGCTAAAGTGCACCAGCACCGATCTCCTCGTCGTTGCACATCTGAGTCATCACCGCTGACGTCACTGGCATTCATTTTTACGGCCCTTAACTAACGAACAGACTCCTTCTTCCCCACCTGCCTCTGATTTCTTTAAAATACTTATAAATACTAAATAAATACGTCCAAATATGTGACAAAGAGCATTCAATTGGGTCAGGCAGTCAACCCTCTTAGGTTTCGAAAGTCTCAAGATAAATTTTTTGGCAATTTCTGCCATTTTGGATTTTTGAATTTTAAAAAATTGAGTTGAGATTCAAGTTCCTCGTTAAAAAATACCCTCTGACACCATGACGGTAACAGTCAAGTTTCATACGTTAGTGCGCCTTCAATTACATTTGATACCGTGCAATACTTTCGTGGTGGAATAGTTGCATTGGCGCCTACAAACCTAACAGGGATACTGCATGCATTGCGCAATGAGTGAAGTATCCCTGTTAGGTTTGTAGGTGCCAATGCAACTATTCCACCACGAAAGTATTGCACAGTATCCAATGTAATTGAAGGCGCATTAACGTATGAAACTTGACTATTACCGTCAACCACTGTTTGCCAAGTGGTAACTTCACGCCGACTAAAACATTTTACAGGGTCCAAATTTTCAAAAAAGATACTCATGGTATAATCACCGTGTTTTAGCGCACTTTTTCGATGGCTCCTGAGTTTTTTTTTTTTTTTAGGTCTAGAGAGACGATATTGAAATAAGTCGAAATTCACGATTTTGCTCAGAAAAATGGTAACGTCGCAGCGTGTCAAAATTATCAGGAGGGGAGCATTGGGAGCATCTAAGCTACTAATTTTACACTCTGATTACAATTTAGGCATCTGTAACGTTAATTTATCGAGAGAGAAAAATCATCAAAAACAGTCAAAAATTCGCTATTTTCATGCGTGAAATTTTCGCGTCGGGTCAAAAGCATGGAGGGGGTCCAAAACTTCACTAGGGTGTAGTTTATGAACTAATTTTGCCCTCTATTTAATTTGCAGACCCCTCCGACTTTATTTTTTGGGAGCGAAAAATTACTGAAAAACAGTAAAAATTCGCTATTTTTGCTTGGATAAATGGCAACTGCGCGTCGGGTTAATTTTGTCCGATTGACCCCAAATTTCATTTTCCGTGTTTTTGAACATGCTGTAACCGATTTAGGGGGTTACGGCTATAAATTTCCGAAATTCATTTTTTGTGGGCCACCCTAATGTCTATATAGCCAGTAATGCGGCTCCCACGGCCGGAGTTTTTTTTTTCAGTGTAAGGAACTAGGAGGCACCCCATAGGTCGGATGGGGAGGGAGGTCGAGAAACAGGGTATTCACGACGAACACCTTTATAATCGATTCTTCCCCATAATATATAGCTTATTGAATTGAGGAAATATCGATCATAGAGCATTTATATCTCGCAACTGGAATGGAGTCAATTTGCCCTCTTGGAGACTGAAACGCGTGGATAGAAAAAACAACTGATTTTCTTCCCCAGAAGATTTCTCTTTTATTGTTATTCTGCCATAATCCTTTTTGCCCTCCACAGCATTCAAAAATGAGAAATCCTTTTTGCGATGCCTGTGCCTCCTAAAATGCTGAAAGTCTCACTTTACACTGCGAATTGAAAGCTAGATCATCTATTATGATTTTACGGCTTTTATGACTCTCTTCGAGAAAACTTGAATTCTGGCCACTTCTCGCTAAGACCACGGACGGAGTCAAGTTGAGTGCGCGCGATACAAACCGCGCAAACCATAAGTTTATTGGGAATTTAAGGAAAAACGCCGCAAGACCATTCAGATATTGCCAGATTTCCTATCTAAAAATCCCTACTTTTAAGAAAGGGAGAATATTCTTCCTTGCAATTTTCAAAAACTTAAGGTCAAGTTACGTACAAAATTCTCTGAAAACTTGGGAAAAAAGATTTACAAATTTACCCAGAAATCCGTGTTCTATCAAAGAAAATTTGGCAACGTCTGAAGGCTCATGCGGCGTTTTTCTTGAGCACAGCAGCACAGCGGAATTAAGACATTTTCAATGCGCTCAACGTGATTTTTTCCCGCACTGGAAAAAAAAAAACACATTGGATCTAGAGTCCAGACTCTTGAAAATATTGACAAGAAAAAATACTCTTGATTCAATCGGATTTTTGCTTGAATCAAAACGAAATCCGCTTAAATTAAGAGGCTTGGCTTCTTGATTTAAGCTAGATTCTGATTGAATCAAGAGTACTTTTTCTTGTCGATGTTTTTAAGAATCTGGACTCTAGATCCAATATGTTTTTTTTCCAGTGCGGTCCCAACAGAGCCATCTTAACTCTCCAAAGCGTCCTGTAAATCAGAGTAATATAGGATGATTCGACATGTGTGCGAACTAGGCGCAATGAAAAAGATTTGGAGAAAATATTGGAAGACAGAGATTTATAAGATTTTTCAGAATTTCCAGTTTTATCGAGGGAAATTTGGCAACGTCTGGAGGTTCACGCGGCGTTTTTCCTAAGTACGGCAGCACAGCGGATTTCAGACATTATAAGTGTGCTCAACGTGATATTTACCCGGTCACAACAGAGCCATCCTAACTCGCCAAAGCGTCCTGTATATCAGAGTAATATAGGATGATTCGACAGCAACGTGTGCGAACAAAGCGCAATGAAATGGAGAAAAGACTAGAAGAAAAAATTTACAAGATTTCCCAGAAATTCGTGTTTTATCGAAGAAAATTTGGCAATGTCGGAAGGCTTATACGGCGTTTTTTTTTCAGCAGGGCAGCATAGCGGATTTCAGACATTTTGAATGTGATTCACGTGATCCTTGCCCAGTCACAGCAGAGTCATCCTAATCGCCAAAGCGTCCTGTAAATGAGTGTAATATAGGATGATTCGACAGCAACGTGTGCGGATAAGGCGCAATGAAATGGGGAAAAGAACGGAAGAAAAATATTTACAAGATTTCCCAGAAATTCGTGTTTTATCGAAGAAATTTTGGCAGCGTCTGAAGGCTCACACGGCGTTTTTCCTAAACACCGCAGCACAGCGGATTTCAGGCATTTTAAATGTGCTCAACGTGATATTTACCCGGTCCCAACAGAGCCATCCTAACTCGCCAAAGCGTCCTCCTGTAAATGAGAGTAATGTAGTATGATTCGACAGCGACGTGTGCGGACAAGGCGCAATGAACTTGGCGTTGTCCGGAAACGCGGCCTTGACCTGGAAACTAATCCAAAGCGGGAGGCGAGACAAGACAAGACGCCGATCGATCGAAATACCCAACGCGACCGGCCGGCGCTCAAGTCTCATAAGCTCGCCGCCGCGCGGTCGTTCCGTCGAATGAGTCATGAGTCACTAATCTCACAACACCTTTCTCTCGTTCTCCTCTGAGTCTTTAGTTGCCTCGCTGAGTAAAAACGTCGTATGAGCATTTGAATGTTGCCAAATGCCTTTTCAGGAAATAGTTAATTTTGGAGAGAGTCATGACTATTCTTCCTAACAATTTTTAGACTTGTTAGATCAAATTACGAACGAGATCCCCTGAAAATTGGATGAGAAATATTCGTAAAGTTTCCTGACAAGGTTTCCTCGTAATATTTAGAAGAAATTTGGCAACGCCAGATGGATCATACGGCGTTTTTCCTTAGCACTGCAGTTCTGAAGGATAACGTATCTATTCAAAGCGGTATCATGATCAAATTGGTGACAACTTGTGACAAGAGGAAACGTAAGAACTCCACAAATTCTAATAAGTTTCGAAGCGCAATCCAGTGAGGATTTCGAGATTTTGAATGTCCTTTTTAAAACGCATGATTCACTCCAAGGGTTATAGTTTTCATTGAAATTGAAATATCTTATCATATTGAGAACTTTGAATCGGATTTGATGCCAGCTTTCTCATAGCCAATGAAAAAAATTAACGGAACGATGAAATTTCGAACTTTCACTATGTAAGCATTTACGATGTGATCTTCCTATCAGGCTTAGAATCACAGTTTCCAAGATTAGGGATGACCTAACTTTCTTCACAGGCATTTAAATTGAAAGTTTTTTCTCTGGTCTCTCATTTTCCGGCCGGAAGAAGTTCGATTCATGAGATAGTAATGCTACTCAGCATTTGTTGTCATGACTCAAGATCTTTTCAAAAGTTTACCCGCTTGTTTTTCTTACTGAATTCAGTTAATTTGATCTCTGGCTTAACATTATAGTTTACAAGAGAATATTAGATTCTCGAAAGTAAAAACTTCCTTTAATGCGAGGACACTCACTCACAGCCTCCATTTCACTTCACTTTTTTGCACAAACAGCAACTACCTTGCTTTATGACCAACATGCAAGAGAGCAAAGTTCTATTACGTGTTGCACACTAACTTATCCATAACAGTGAAAGCAAGTGTGGCCGGAAGCCCACAGTATTAATTTTTTATCCTATCTAAAGGCTCATTCATTTTTGTGGGACTTTCTGCTCACATCTATGTTGCTCAGCAACCAACGAGAAGTAGTATGCTTATTCCACCGTCCTAAGAAAGAACGCCGTATGAGTTGAAGAAGTTGCCAAGTTTCCTTCGATAAAAACAGAATTTACTTGCAAAATTGTGAATATTTTTTCTAAAATTGTCATACAATTTTGTACGTAATTTAGTCTAAAATATCTGAAAATTTCAAGGAACAATATGCACGAATGTCGTTAAAAGGACATGTTTTACCAAAAATTCTGCCGTGCTAAGGAAGAACGCCGTATGAACATTCGAGAGTTGCCAAATTTCCTTTGATAAAATGTTTATTTTTGAGGAAAGTTATTGATATTTTTTCTTGAAATTCTCAGAAACTTCAAATGAAATTGCGAACAAAATTGTCTACAAAATTGGAAGGAAAATATTAATAATCTTACTGGGAAATTTGTGTTTTATCAAAGGAAATTTGGCAACGCCTAAAGGCTCATACGGCGTTCTTCCTTAGCACGGCAGTATTGTTCCTGGATGGTAGAATATCGGATTCCCGAAAGTAAAAGTTTCCACCAATGCTAATATGCTAACGATGCTAATTCCCTACTGACTTGCACTATCAATTATACGACCATGCTAGAAGGAAAACCCTCAATCACGTTGTTTACACACGTGCCCAGCGCAGTGAAAGCAAAAGTGAACGGGACCCACCGTCGAACAATGGCCGATCATGCACGAGCGGCTCGAAAAGGCAGGAACGGGAAGAAGACCATGCGATTTATCGACCGATCTGCCGTTTAAACCTTTGGAAAAGGATCGATAAACAGGGTATACCTTAAAAGTCGATTCTTTACCATAGCTTCAAACGGGGAAATATCGATAATCGATCATTCACGCCTGCCCAAAAGTAGAAGGAGGAAACGCGGAACGGCGAACGGTCCAGGTATGGACAGGGGACTCGAATTCGAGAACCAGTGACGGTGAGAGAAAGCCCAGGCTCAGCTGTTCGCAGAACCAGTAGCGCTGGACCCCCGTATGCGAACTTTCGCCGTCCGCCAAGGCCGTCAGTTTCTCTCGACAGCTTTGAGCTTTAAAGGTTCGGGTCCGCGCTAAAAAAGTAGCGGACTCTCGATGTGTAGGTGTAAACTTATGACTGGTTCGTTGACTTCCGCAAAAAACTTGCTCGGTAAAGTTGGGCAGGCTGTAAATGCGTAGGTGTAAAATCGTCGTTTGCGGACCGAACAAACGTATCTTCATTTCAAAGTCGCAAAATTGAAACTGAAAGTACAATTTTTTACAAGCACGTGCCTGCGCAATTTTTCTAATTTTTGCACGGGGTCAAAAGAAAAAGCAATGAAATTTTTAGATACAAACTTCCAATATTCTGCTGATAAAAATGAAATTGGTTCGGGAAAGTTTGACAAAATGACAAAAGAACGTAACTCCATTCCAAAATTCAAAATTGACTCTAAAACTGCAATGTTTAACATGAAAGTACCCACGCAAATTAATGGAAAATTTTTCATATTTTTACATGGAGTCAGAAGAAAATGCAATGAAATTTTTAGATAAAAATTCACAAGATTCTCACTTGTAAAAATGAAATTTTTTCGGGGAAGTTTGACAAAATGTAGGTACCCATGTTCTTTTGTGAGGGAAACAACGAAATGTCTCGTGAATTTCTTACCTTGACAATTTTCAAAAATGACTTCCTTAAGACCTCAGAGTATTCACATTATTCTCCTTAATGATGCCCTGTAACTACATGAACTCTGAAAATTATCTAGTTTTATTAACAATGGGACATCAAAAATCAGTTACGTTCTCCTTTCCACGTTAGAGAAGAGAAAAAATTTGTCACCATTAATCACACATCATTCACCCGCCATATTGAGAGACAAAATCTGCACTCAAGAACCAACAAGATAGTTATAAAGAGCCATGAAAAGTTTTTGACGCAGGTCTTTCCTCTTTGCACCCAAAGTTTAAACCGATCACGTGCATGTACACAGAACTCACTGGACACCAAACTGTCACACGTTCATGCGCACGTTTATGTAAATTTCAGCAAATAAAACACGTAACAAACTTGGGTCCAAGACTTGATCTCCAATTGAATCGGGTGCAAAAAGGGCATTTCTTGGTTGCTGTGTCTCAGAATCTTTGCTAACGTTTCGTCCACTATGATTAAAGCAAATGCATGGAATTCATTGAAACTGTTATCGAAATTTCTTCATGAGTTTACAATTCTAAAATCGAAAAATTGCAGGAAATTCATCCGATAGTTTCCTCTCTAGAGTATAAATTAGCAGTAGGAATTCTGAGACGCGCTAACCAAGAAATGTCATTTCTGCACCTAACATCTCAATTACTTGACTCTTATTAATCAGACGGAAACATTTCGCGTCCAGTGACCCCTGCGAAACTGATTCCAACTCTATGCTTGGTTATTCAAGGAGGCAAACGATGACAATGATACTTGTCTTTGTTTTTTCTCCGTGTTTTTGCTTGTCAACTCGTGTATCGCACAGCACCGTTTGAAGTTACTGTTTGATGTAGCGTTTGACGGGACTCCAGTTGGAACTTAGTGTGCTGATATGCCAAAGCGGACAAATGAAGGATTAATATGCGAGAGAGTTTCTGAATTTCCGCTCAGAATGGCAAATGAGTTTGAGGACTGTCTACTATGACAACTCGCGGATTTAGCCAAGCGTGAAATTTAACCCCTTGTCATCTTGTAAGCGGCGTCAACGCCAGTTTTTCAACGATATTCTAAAATTTCAGTCCTACGCATCCGTGGTACTTTTAATGAATTTTAAAGCACGTTTATGATTTATATATACTTTCTCGATTATATTTATTTATTTTCTTCGCAATCTTTGCGAATTTTATTTTCCATTCAATTTCCACTGGTCTGAATGAAGTCATTGCATATGCGAATAACTTGAATTAATTTTGCTAATTGAATCGCATAAAACTCCCCCTTCCCCTCCCAAAAAAAGAAAAAATTGCCGCCAATGTTGTGTCTTGAATCTGGAAAAACAAAGAATCTGAAAGAACAAACTGACCTCATTCCTGAAGTTTTTGCAGAATTTTCTTCGCACAGAGAAGAAAAATCACTGCAGTTTTAAAGAATCGCCGTTGAGTGGTTTTCCGTCTAAAAATAAAGTATGACAGAAAGTCTGCGACGCCGCAAACCAAGTTACGTGATTGTCGACTTACACCGTCGATACAGATTAACCTCTTAAAAAAAGGAAGACAGTTTTAAATCTTGAAAAAGATGAACCGGTTCAGATTAAATTTCTGGATATGGCAACAGTTTCTCAAGATTGACAAAACGAAACCGTGACCAGAGCGCTGAGAATCGGATAATTTTTGGACGCTCAAATATGCCTCGGTTGAGTAAGCAAACACCTCCTCCTCTCCATTGCAAACAGACCTCAATGCAATGAACTCTGAGGGGTTCGCATTACGAGGGAAACAAAATCCTTGACATCATAGCTGTCTCACTGTGTTGAAAAATCACAGTATCAACGGTAATATCCGCATGGTACTCCATTTCTATGGACTAATAATTGCAACACTGCTTGCGGTCAAAGCTACCAAGAATTCTCCGAAGACGAATTCTTGAATTTAGTTGCAATATCATATGTATAGCAACATGAAGTGTGGATTCATTCAAAGTCGCCTTTTTGGCAAATGATCCGGTGGCTTGCAGCTTCGTGAGAATGGCCATTGGCGGATCCAGCAAATTGGCAACATTGTCTTTTCTCCATTTAAACCTATGGAGATGTATCGATGCTTGGAGGGGTCAAGAGCTCCGACAAGAATCGACTGTTTAGCATTTTTACATGGAAAAAATCCGGTTGTACCATATTGCAGGATCCTCCGCTGAGAATGGCGTGGCTTACCTATTGCAAAGGATGTTGAAAGTTCACAAGCGTACGCCTTATCAATGGACACAACGTTCTCACATTATAGACATTTTGTCAGACAAAACATATAAATTATCCTCAATTAGGTCAAATCGCTGATTCCTGCAAAGTTTTGATGTGTAAGCTGTTAATACTCAGGAAAAAATTATTGTTAAAGTTTTGCATTCTAATGCGTCAATTCTATTTCAGTTATCGATAAAATTTGAATGAATAATGTTGTTTGCAGGAGCTCATGAATTTTTACGTATTCACAATCGTGGGAATCAAATCAGTAAAAATGAAGAAAAGATGTTAAAAATTCAGTTCAATTTTGCTTCGAACCTCAAAACATTTAAAATTAAGATTCTTTCAAAAACGTGAAACCTTTGTAATTGTGATTTCTGCGTCGCAACTTTGTGAATTTTCAAAAAGTAATGTAACTGCCATCTGATCGAAAAATGCCCATTTTGTCTTTCATTTTGCGATTTTAAAATGACATAACCTAGGGAACTATTGAAAGTCATCTCAACACGACATTAATTCATACATTAAAAAAATTGAAGTTATCGTCTCTCGAATTAAAAAAAAACTGCTTGTCCCGATTAAAGTTTGGGAAGTTCTGCAAAGATTAAGTCAGCACCATTCAAGTTTAAGGATTGAATTTGTGTCCTTTGAATCTAAAATAATATGCAGAATTAGTGTCAAAGTATGCCCACAGCATTCCCGACTTCTGTTTGCGTTTCCTTTGAGCAGAAATCACATCTTTTAAGTGTTTTGTTTTTTGCGGGTCGAGAGACTTTAACGCAGCAATAGAAAAGTAAACCATCTCCAAATTTGAATGATAATCAATGAAATAGCTGCATTTGAAGAGAAGTAATTATTTAAACATGATATTCTTTCTCAGCGTGTTTACGTTTTCTTTAGAAATTATGACCAAAAATATTCTTGTCTTGGTGGAGCGGTCATTAAGTGAAACCTAGTACATCTGTGGTACCTACATCAAGTGCCCCGCTCACCTTAGTGCCATGAACTTGTTCACAGCCTGACTCTACAAGATGCTACACGAAAGACGTTGCACTGCTAATTGAGGATCGTAATTGCGGGAAACTGCAAAAAGCGTGGTTTTTATGGCGCAAATCAGTGCGTTTGGCAGGCGGCCCTTCCAGCCCACCACGCTAAAGAAAAACGCCCAGTAAGCAATCGGAGATTGCCAAATTTTCCTTAATGCAAGAAACTGAATTTCCTTTATTTCCCGAATTTTTGGTGAATTGTGTTCAAACATGTTTCAGAGAATTTTACTCTCAATTGAAGATTAAATGTCTGCATTGTTTGAAGGAAAATCTTTATAACATCTCGAAAATTAGATCTAAAAACATCGAAAATTTGGCGACGTTATACAGCTTATTCAACGTCCCTCCTTAACGCTAGAGCGCGCTCTACGCCAAATGAAGAGGTATTACCCTGGGATCCCTGGGTGATATTACATTTGGCAACAGAGAGGATTAAAGGCAAACCAACGTTTCAGGCTAAGGTTTTCGCGACCGAATGTTAGACAGTCGCGTTAAAATGTACGTAGTTGTCAAATTAGAAAAGAGAGGCAAATATTTTAGGTAAACCGGCGGTATTTTGTGAGTCCCCTGAAACTCCACTTTTAACTGAGATTTCGCTTTGATAGTTTTAAATGCAAACTTATTCTAAGAGACAGTTGGTGGATTCTAATTTCGAGGCAGACAATTGATTGTATACTGAAATTTTTGGAATTTCTTTCTTAAAAAAGTATTAATTTCTTGCATTATTTAGTGTATAATTCCTTTGAACTATTTTTTCGACGGTTAATAAAATGATTCTAAAACAGACAATCGGTTGTATTGCATTGTCCTAGCAAAGAGTCGTCTGAAAATCACCAGAAATATCGCAAGATAAGCACGAGCCGATAACCGTTTCACCACTAGTAAGAATCTGTAAAATAAATTAAAATACATCGTCTTAGCACGGAATCGTTAAGGGTCACTCAAAATTTCGCGCGAAACTCACGATTGGATGGCAGTTTTCGTACCCCTAGGGATGTTTAAGATTACATAAAATAAAACGTTCCAGCATCGAGTGGATCTAAAGTCACAAAACATCATGTGCAAACCACACAACGGGATTACCGTTTTCGCACAACCCAAGAAGCTTCAAAATTGCGTAAAACACAGAAGCCTAGCGTTAAGTCGTTCGAAAGTCACACAAAATATCGCGCGAACCACACAACGCGAATACCATTTTCGCACAACCCAGGAAGCTTCAAAATCGCGTAAAACACAGAGTCCTAGATTTGAGTCGTTCGGAAGTCACACAAAATATCGCGCGAACTACACAACGGGATTACCGTTTTTGCACAACCCAGGAAGCTTCAAAATCACGTAAAACACGGAGTCCTAGAGTTGAGTCGTTCGGAAGTCACACAAAATATCGCGCGAACCACACAACGGGGATACCGTTTTCGCACAACCCAGGAAGCTTCAAAATCGCGTAAAGCACAGCGCGCCGCGCCGTGCTACACGATGCAAATGCATGACGACTTTTCAGCTAAGCTCCAACTTGGGGCGTAATTTCTTAATTTTTATACAAGAATATCAGTGTTTATGATTAAGTGAGAATATTGAATGGTGGAGTTTCTTCCAAATCCTGTTGTATATGCATGAAAAATATTCCTTTTGCATCATTAGATTTTAAATTTTCGGCAAGTTTGTCTGAAATATTGTGATTTAATGAAATTCATCGGAATATTCGGTATGTCTGAATGGTCATCGTTTTAAAGAAGTTCAGGAAAGTGAAATTGAAATATTTTGTTCGTGTAATAATACAGCCGCGGCAAGGAAAAACGCCGTATGAACATTCAAGAGCTGCCAAAATTCCCCGGATAAAACATGTATTTTAAAGTAAATTATGCATATTATTTCTTAAAATTTACAGATATTTTAGATTATATTGTCTTAAAAATTGGCAGTAAATTTTGAAGAAAAATATCCATAAAAATAAAGGTAAGATTCCTCAAAAATTTGTATTTTATCGGAGGAAATTTGGCAACGCCCGAAGGTTTTTACGGCGTTCATCCATAGCACAGCAGCATATGAGACACTTCTTTGCATGCATGATCACTTCCACTTTACGATCGTTTACGATGAATTTGACAACAGTGTGGCTTCGGGGACGCATCCAGAGATCACGTGACGTACAATTATTCCAATTAAATGGCGAATGGTTAACGGGATGAGGAATCCCAATTGAGTCAGGTCTCCGCTGATTAATTAAAACGGAAAAGACAACAGGTTGCAACCACCGCTTAGCCCATTCGTTGAGCGCCGATGTGCTCCCAAGTTCGGAGCTTTGAACTCTGTCAGGCGAACTCCTTCTCGACGCCCCCTCTCCCTTCCTTCCCGCTCCTATAATTTGCCGTTTAGCCTGTGAAAGAATGTAACTAAATTTCAATGTTGCCAAATCGTCGTTTTCAGACGAGGAAACGAACTTTTTTTTTTTCCCCAATCAACATGAGCTGGAGCCCTCTCTAAGTTGGGTTCACAAAGTCATTAAACAACAGAAAAAAAAAAAGTTGGGTTTACTTAGCCTTAGTTGCTAGACAAACAGCCACCGCGCATAGTTAGTACATATCCATGCTTCAGGATTTTCAAATTTGCAAGGATTAAGGCCGAGCAGGATCTGTTTCAGCAGATCTACTCGTCAGCCCCTAGAAAATTTGACGCTGCTGGGATTCGAACCCGGGATCTATTGACCTAGAGTCAGACGCGCTGACCACTTGGCTAACCTGGCCGGTTTAACTCTATTCCAAAGTTGCAAAATTGGCTCAAAGAATTAATTCGTGTGCAATAGGGTTTTTTGCGATGATGGTCCAAAATTTTTCTGATTTTAGCATGCTATCAAAACGAAAATCAGTGAAAAATTTAGTTAGAAGTGCCGAAAATTCTCATGGTAAAAATGCGATTTGCCAGGGGAAATTTGGCAACATTAAAATGTAGTTACGTCCCGTGAGGGATGCGATGAAATGTCCCGTCGCAAATTGCAAATATACCTGGAGAATCTCGGGCATTTTTGGCTAAAAATGTCACTGGCTTTTCTTCTGATCATGCAAAAATCAGACACATTTTGGAAAAAAAGTTGCCCGGGGATATTCTTGTGAAATATTGAATTGTTCGGGTTAATTTTGAAACCTTGCAATAGGGTTTCGTTCTTTCGTCTGAGAAACGACGAAGTGACTAGTAAATCTCATTAAAATTATGTCATTTAATATTTCAGCACCTGAACACCTAAAATGATATTGAAACGAAAGCTGTATTTTAACGGAGTTACTTTTAAGCAAGAATTTTAGCCGATGCCACATAAATAAACATATTATTTCTAACGAAATGAAGCCTGGGGCGAGCTATTGGGAGATTGACTGGGTTTCACATGTTATCATTTCGGTGACATGTGCCATTTTCCGTTTTGAAATTCTTATGAAGAATAAAAAATGGAAAAAATGAAGAAGTAAGATATAAAAATGAAAATAATAACCAAGAAAATGAGTACCTACCTGAGTGAAAAATTTGCTTCGACATTAATTGTAATTTCAGCCAATCTGATAAAATTGTCGCTTTGCTGCTGTTTAATTTACATTTTTTGTTCAGAATATATTCCTTGTGAGATATTGTACCTTTGTGTGAAAAGTCGCAAATCATAATTTTGCCATAACTAATAATAGATGAAATCCCAGTTACTTTCATTTTTTCCTTTGCTCTTTTTATCAGTGCAAATACATGTAATCTGCCTACCAATGTCACTCTGTCATGTAACCAAAACTTGCAACTAGGATGCTTCTTTATTAACCTCTTCGGCGGAAAATTGGACTTCTTATAACCTATAATTCTCCATTTGCTACGGCACAAAGTTGCACAGAAACGGGAGAAATACAGCGTGTTTGAAACGCGAGTGGAACGGAACATGAACTAGAGTCAATCAAATTATGCACGTTTTGTTTTCACGAACAAGCATTTAAAAGTAGCACCAATCGACGTCAGTTGCCAAGTTTCAAAGCGGTTTAATTCATACAGCGTTTAATTCGTTATTACACGTCTCTGATTCTTTGTCAGAGGTTGGCATCAACGGCAGATTAATTCGGCAAATCATCTCATGGCTTGATTTGAATCGCTGCATAGGCGTTGGCGTTCCCTCTTCTTACTGCTCCTGATTGAGAAAGGGCGTGAAAAATTGATTATACTCGTACGGAATTAGGTCAATGTGTCTGTGAGGAAATTGGTGAGGGCGCATAATCCGGTGCTACTTTGCGAGTGGCAGTGTGGCACAAGTCACGCAAGTCGAGTTGGACGTAAAAAAAAATATAGGAAAATTCCTGTAAATTATAATATACTTAGTTAAAGCAAATAATACGCGTACTTTAGGGGGGAAAATGAAACAAATTTTGGAAATTAGATAATGAATATATTGCTAAGCAAGAATTTAAATAACTATCTGAAAAATTTACCGTTTAAGTCACCATCGCGTAACCTTCATTAGTACACACGACGACATATATAGATGGCTGAAGTGCGAAACCACACCTCCATAGCGGTATTTCAATATGAGCGATCCTTTTTCATTTTTTAGAGGAGAAGCAAGTTAATGTATAGTTTGTAATATTTGCGGCATATTCTGCTAATAGAGAAGACAAGTCAAGGAGTTTCTTGAAAAACCAAGTTGACTAGTTTCCCAAAGTAAAAATTAGGAATGACCGAAAGACTGCTACGTTGCAAACGGAGATACAAGTGGCGCGGCGTGAATTGCGATTTTTCGATTGTTATGTCATTTAAACCTATGGTAAAGAATCGATTATTAAGGTTTTCGCTGCGAACACCTTGTTTATCGATCCTTTCTCATAGGTTTAAATGGCATATAATGGCTGATGTTCATTCTCAAATTTTTACCACGTAATTAAATCGTGGGAATTTCAAGCTGACAATTTCATCGATTTATTTTATGATCTCATGTAAAAATCCTAAAAATGTTGGACGAAAATTGCACAAGTACATTATTAAAAGAAATTGAATTGTTTGGATTAATAATACTCCAACCTTGGAATGGAGGTGCGTTTCTTCGTCCGGTACACGACCGCACAGAAATCTCTTGAATAGTGTGTCTTCTTGATAGCGTCAACCCCTTTGAAAAGAATTCGGTAAATTCAAATAAATTCAAAGGCGATGAAATGGGCTGACACATAAATCCAGCAACTATGAGCTATTCCTTAAGGAGGTTATGGAGACTGGGGTCATGACTCGGTTTTAATGGATTGCAGTGGGGCTTTGCACGTTTTCCCGGTTGTGAATCATCGTGGCCGGCCGCTGAACATTTATAGACTGATCGGAGACAGCCGAGAACTGCCCTGAATTCGTGGCTATTTCATTAGCTAACCCCTCTCCTGTCCAACAATGTTGTCGATCCTGGCCACGTACACATAAATATTAGCTAACATTATGACCTGAGTAAAAATGATTTTCTTTCCAATGTTCTGTGAAGACGTCTGGATTGCTTATTTTATAAGTAACAATTACTATTTTTTCTGACTCTTATATAATTGACCTACCAACCTTTTTTTAATTCACAAAAAAATTTAATGTACATAGACAAATTTGAGAAACTCAAGTCGCGAGATGAGTTCAAAAGGACGCATTTTATGTAATGAACTTAAACAGGTCATCGATAGTTATGATTTCTTGGCTGCAAAAAAATGTTCTCGTGTGATAACAATGGTAACATTTGTTTTGCATTTGTAAGAAATCACTTACCTCAGGCACCTCTACTACATGTTTAGTTAAATTTACTCACATAAGAGCCCTCATGGCATAGAAGGACTTAAATACACCCACGGCTTGGCATACAACTGTACTTCGTTCGGTGAATCAAGAATGAAACGTAAATTTTGCAGAACATGGTGACTACGCACCGCGGTGAGCTAGCACTTAATTAGCGCATGCTCTATTTAGATCTAAAGTATTCCATAGCCTTTTTTCTGGTCTTAGCTCCTTATATAATATTTGACATATTAAATTTTCTAAAATTGCATTCATAAATAATCTCATAAAGAGTCTTCCGCACAGTCTTGATGGAGAATTTGAAATCATTCTGCAAAAATTCTCCTTATTGGCGATGAAGAAAGCCTTCATGCAGCATTCTTTTGCTCGTTGATAAGACGTGGATAATTTCTCGCAAGCTGAAGCCTCGATGCGATCAGCCGTGACACACTGCACCTCGGAACATGGCTTGAAACACATTTCCGCGCCCGAGACACTGTGATTGTCGAATGCAACGTTACCAGATTGTTTCAAGTTTAAGTCACTCGTGTGACGTTATTTCAAAATTAAAGTTTATTTTCGCTACATATTTAACCGAGAGTTGTCAGGATTGCAGTTCTTTGTCAAATGCGCCAGCTGATTACATTAATCAGAGACAATGTATTTTATTGACCCCACAGTGCCACCCGCGCCCAAAAGTGTAAAAGCTACTTTCTATAGTCTACGCTCAGATTCCCCAATGATGACCCTTGATCAAGGAGTTGAGCGATATTGGTCAAGTAATTCTGATCTTATTCCCAAAAACTCCCATTGTAATGTGCTCGCTCTACTCCTCTTTAATCATCATTAGGGGAACTGTATTTGATCTTTTTGCTCAACAATCCGTTCACCAATCATCATCAGGTGAGGGGAGGCGGGTTGACCCCCGAGCTTAACTTTTTCCTCACTTAAATAAATTGCATAGATTTTTTGTGCAGACCTAAAATATATTGTCTCTGAGAGTGACATTTTCACTAAAATTGAATTATATCGTCACTCCTCTTAGATAAGGACGTGTATCAATTTTCATATGAGCCGCGGAAAGCATAGACTTGAACGACGAACAGGGCTCACATGAAGACTCAGATACGTCCTTACGCGAGAGAAGCGACGATATGTGTGTTCATCACCGTGGTCAAGTGCTTCCAGCAATACTCAATGTCAAGAACTGGTGCTCAGGTCTACGTGACTGTTGTCTTCAAGCTCCAAGGGTCGAAGCGGAATTTCATAAAAGTATTGAACCGGCAAATTCCTGAATATTAGTAAAATGTGGCATCAGTATTCGAGTGAATCGGGTAATTTTGGACCAGCCTGACGACGAATCCAGTTGCAGTGACCCTCGGGCGTTCCCCTTGCCCCCCTTCGGCTGTGGACGTGACATTCGTTATGGCGTCCACTCAATGGCCGTGGAAGATTTTTAATAAACACTAAAATATGGGCGCGGGATGAATCTCTGGTTTGGTGGTGGACGGTCGCGAAAGCGATGACTACAGTCGCGCGAAATTGCATTTTCGATACTACCGGATGAGTTGAGTCCTTTTTAGAATGAAGTAGGTTTGTGTGTGTAGGTTCATTTTGGCACGTAACCGCACCACAGTGTGATGTGTAACTTTTTAAGCCCCATCAATGCCTGTGATGAAGAATGTTAATCATTTCGCAGGTGGCATTGCGCAGCAAGAGAAGTTTTCCTATGATATTTATACTGAAGTAACCGTATTGTTAAATTATTTTAAAGCAGAAACTGCAGTAAGCATATCGGTGATATCTGCACGAGGGTTGAAATCGCGTGAATTGTTGCTATGGCGTTTGAGGGAGCTTTTGGATGATTTTTGCGGGTGTTACTTGTTGTCAGCTCTTTTCCGCTTTTTTGGAGCACTCAAATGTTTTAAGCGCCAAATCTAGCATATAAATTGTTCTCAAGTCTCACATACCTAGCCCTAATTTGGGCTGGAAGGTGAGGACTCCTTGGGGATAAGGTTTGCACATTTCCCACCCTCCAATAGAAGAAAAAAAAGTTATATTCAGATGGAAAATACAGTAAAAGTATATTAATTATTGTGAAGCTTCAAAAATGCAAAAGCAGACAGTTAACGATCGATGGTAATTTTCAAGTCAATGTGATGAAAAAATATATCTAATCCCGGAGTTAAAAAATATAAACAAAAATCACTAATAATTGTGTCTTAAGTTAGATTCGACGGGGTTTTTTTTTTATTTTGGTGCATTGTGGAAGCTTGTGAACTAGCGTGTGCGTTTGTCGATTTTATGAATATAAATGCATAAGATCATTGATTTCGTCAGATAGGCAACTAAACTAACTGATTGACAAAGCGTAGAGTATCATTGGGAAATGAAGGCGCCTAAAGCTCGATAGCACAATCGAGTGTTTCAAGAATGGGAGAACTTCCCATTATTGAAGCCAAAAATATTAAATTTCCTCCGATGAAACACGATGGTTCAATGGGACTTGCCAAACAAATCAACAAATCAGTTTTTCTGCAATTTTTCAGAAAATTTGGACCTCAATTCAATCTGAAATACTTTCTTCTCAAAAATCTTTATTTGGAGAGTTCTGGCAACATGCAAACGTTCATACCGTGTTTTTCCCTTGCAAGGAAGCTCTGAGAAACCTCTAATTTCATTTGCGAATCCGACAACCTCGCTGGAAAGCGGCCACCTAGCGCCGGCGTCCATTGTGATTTTCAATTTAGAGGATGCACGCCGTGGCCTATTGTGCGTTAAACGGCGGCTCACCTCCGCGGCAGCCGTTAATTACTGTGATCAGTCGTAACCGAGCGGGCATGCATGCTCCCCTACCAAGCAACAACCGCGTAACTCCAATTAAAACTAAACTCAAATCCGCGGTTTTTGATTAGCGGGATGCGCGGCCCCCGCGGGAGCTACGACGCCCCGCCCGGGGACACCGCGGCAGGTGCAATTTCAATTCGCAAATTAAAGATGCAAGTAATCGACCCTTCCCGCGCCCCTTCCCTAACCCGTGGTGGGTGGGGCGGGGGGAAGGGGGGGCTATGTCACGCCGGTGACACGCTCCAGTGCCCTCGGTTCGCGCCGTGAGAAGATTTCAGCGGAGGAAAATTGGAGATGGATATCGATAGTGTGCGAAGAATGGGTTGTCGAGAGGTTATTATCGATACGTCAGTGTTGAAAATAATAGAGAATTTGCAGGTGTCTGAAATTTGATGAATTTCGTGTTGAGGTGGAAATTACTGAGTAAACTGAACACAAGGACACCTTTGGTTCATGAATTGAACAAATATTGCAGAAGATATGACAAAATGATTTCATCTGCTGAAATACATGCGTTTAAATGGGAAATGCCGCCAGATGACGTCACTAAGCGGCGCATTTTCTCACTTTTAAATCTATTTTTATACTATTTCCCATAACCGTAAAAAATTATTAAAAATACTGCAAAATCAGCCCTTTGGGCACTTTCAGATGAAGCAAAAAAAAAAATTGCGTGCAAAGTCTCCATTATTGAAAATAATGTGTTTTACCACATGTGTATGCTACAAGTAAATATCTTACTCCACATAGTATACACAATCATTAGTGTAAATCGCATAACAGCGCGAAGTATTTTGGGTGAGGGTTAAACTGCGATGCAGAAGAACTCGCATCTTCTTTGGGGAATCTAAAAACGCGCCTACTCAGAAAACAGCTGAATGCTTGTCCAACGCGAGTGTACACGGAGAAAAAAAAACCAATTATTCTACCACAGTAGCCACACACAGTAGCCACAGTTACCACAGTAGGAATGTCACACGAGATCCCACGGTAGTAGAACCGTGAACTTTGGTAAGATTATTGATGAGCTGAGCATAATAGCATAACCATGCTCATAGTACCATTATTGTGCTCCAAGTAACGATACGATGACATGATAACATAACCGTGCTCATCATTACAATCATCAAAACCCACGGTTCTACTACCGTGGTAACCGTAGATAAAAAACCGTGTTTTTTTCTTCGTGTTTTAGAGCTCTCCTGCTTGTTATTTCCTTAATTTTGAACTTTTCTTGAAAAACTAATAAAAATGTTACAACCTGTACCGGGTAGAATTCAAGGAAACTCGAACGTGCGCGGTGCGCTGTCATGTCATCGCGAATAAGGAAGTGTGGTGGCCCAATATTTAGCATCATGCACGGTTTATTGACTCGTTTCGGGTGGGTACAGAAGGTGAAAGTAATCTAAATTAAACGGCCACGCAATCGCAAGCCCACAATCCGGACCGTCAAGTCGTCTCCTGCCAAACACAAGTGATAATAAGAATGAACTTTCAGCCGGTTTATGACATTTGGTCGCCCGGCTGACTTAAAGGCGTAACTACACATTTAGATGAGCCTGGAAAAGCATTGAATTGTATGGACGACACGGCTCATTGCAGAGTGTAGTTTTGCTTTTATGTCAGGAAGGCGACGATTTGGTAAAAGCTGTCTCGTAAGAAACGGCTTCATTACACAAACCATGCTTATGCAGGCAAGTTTTCATCACTTTACGGCGTACTTTCAGAGCTGCGGATATGTGCTATATTAGTGTTGCCATTTACTTGATTAATCTAATTATCCAGTTGAGCTTTGTGAGCTGGTAAACGAAAGCTTAATGGAAATTAAAGTGGAAGGAAGAGGAGATATTGCATAGTAATTGCATGTGACTAGAATGAGAGCACATTATTCAGTAAGATTGACTTAATCGATTCCGATTGTTACCTCAATTAATGGATGCTGAATTTAAAAATATTTTCTTGAAAATCTCCAAAAAAGTTTTTATTTAGAAAGTGAATCTGTTCCAAACGTGGAATTATTAGTTTAATTCCTAGGCAAGTATGATTGCATGAAACAAATTTGTGCGAAAGAATCATATTTTAAAAGAAGTGAAAAATTATTTAATGTATGCCAATTTAGGGAATAAGGGCGATAACGGATGCAACCCGCCAGGTAGTAGGGTGGCCCACAAAAAATGAATTTCGGAAATTTATAGCCGTATAACCCCCTAAACCGGTTACAGCATGTTCAAAAACACGGAAAATGAAATTTAGGGTCAATCGGACAAAAGTAACCCGACGCGCAGATGCCATTTATCACCACAAAAATACCGACTTGTTACTGTTTTTCAGTAATTTTTCGCTCCCAAAAAATAAAGTCGGAGGGGTCTGCAAATTAAATAGAGGGCAAAATTAGTTCATAAACTACACCCTAGTGAAGTTTTGGACCCCCCCCCCCCATGCTTTTGACCCGACGCGAAAATTTCACGCATGAAAAAAGCGAATTTTTGACTGTTTTTGATGATTTTTCTCTCTCGATAAATTCACGTTACAGATGCCTAAATTGTAATCAGAGTGTGAAATTAGTAGCTAAGATGCTTCCAATGCTCCCCTTCTGATAATTTTGACACGCTGCGACGTTACCATTTTTCTGAGCAAAATCGTGAATTTCGACTTATTTCAATATCGTCTCTCTATACCTAAAAAAAAAAAAAAAAAAACTCAGGAGCCATCGAAAAAGTGCGCTAAACCACGGTGATTATACCATGAGTATCTTTTTTGAAAATTTGGATCCTGTAAAATGTTTTAGTCGGCGTGAAGTTACCACTTGGCAAACAGTGGTTGACGGTAATAGTCAAGTTTCATACGTAAATGCGCCTTCAATTACATTGGATACTGTGCAATACTTTCGTGGTGGAATAGTTGCATTGGCACCTACAAACCTAACAGGGATACTTCACTCATCGCGCAATGCATGCAGTATCCCTGTTAGGTTTGTAGGCGCCAACGCAACTATTCCGCCACGAAAGTATTGCACGGTATCAAATGTAATTGTAGGCGCATTAACATATGAAACCTGACTGTTACCATCAACCACTGTTTGCCAAGTGTTAACTTCACGCCGACTAAAACATTTTACAGGGTCCAAATTTTCAAAAAAGATACTCATGGTATAATCACCGTGTTTTAGCACTTTTAGCGCACTTTTTCGATGGCTCCTGAGTTTTTTTTTTTTTTTTTTAGGTATAGAGAGACGATATTGAAATAAGTCGAAATTCACGATTTTGCTCAGAAAAATGGTAACGTCGCAGCGTGTCAAAATTATCAGGAGGGGAGCATTGGGAGCATCTAAGCTACTAATTTTACGCTCTGATTACAATTTAGGCATCTGTAACGTGAATTTATCGAGAGAGAAAAATCATCAAAAACAGTCAAAAATTCGCTTTTTTCATGCGTGAAATTTTCGCGTCGGGTCAAAAGCATGGGGGGGGGGGGTCCAAAACTTCACTAGGGTGTAGTTTATGAACTAATTTTGCCCTCTATTTAATTTGCAGACCCCTCCGACTTTATTTTTTGGGAGCGAAAAATTACTGAAAAACAGTAACAAGTCGGTATTTTTGTGGGGATAAATGGCAACTGCGCGTCGGGTTACTTTTGTCCGATTGACCCCAAATTTCATTTTCCGTGTTTTTGAACATGCTGTATCCGATTTAGGGGGTTATACGGCTATAAATTTCCGAAATTCATTTTTTGTGGGCCACCCTAGCAAGGAGGTTAGGGCAGTCTAAGTATCCAGCTGTATTATCAGCTTTTCTGAAATATTCCTGTTTTCTTGCGGCTAAAAATGTCATTTTTCAATCCTGCGGATTATTGGCACATTATTGAGTTCATTGGGTGAAACTGTGCTTCTGAAAAGCAAAAATTCACTCTTCTGCGTGCTACTCGTAGCCTAGCCGTTTTCCTTCACAGATATTGCCACCACACTCTCACACTGTCACTCACGTGACCAACAATGTTAAGTAGGAGTTAGACAAGCCCATTCCATGACAGTCTTTACTAAAAAAGTGAGCAAAATCCATTCCAATTTACTTCCATCAAGGACCGTCTCAACAAACGGTACGAACAGAAGGGCAACTTTTTCGATCCACCGATAAAAGCTAAGAAGGACGAGAAGTAGTGAGTAGCGGTGACTGCGAATCATCAAAACAAACGTCGGGGCGTCGTCACTCACGGTGGCTGCGCGGAATAATTGGTGCTGATTGTCGATTGAGGCCCTAATTGGTGTCATCGACGCCCACGGGGCGAAGACGCCACCGATTTGTCGCCGCCGACAGAAGACTGCAACACCATCCTCACGTGAGCCACGGAAAGCATGGAATCGTATAGATGACGAGGCTCATCTCAAAAAGTAGTTAATGCTTTTTTCTCTCAACGAAAGGATGAGTTGATTGAGCGCTGTCAGGGTAATATAAGCGGCGCCAGTGGCTACAGAACGATGGCCCCATCGTGACGCCAGATGAGCCGACTTTATAAGCAATCAACCTGACAAACGTTCACGTGAGGTGCTGTCTTTATGATTTTATAATTTTAAAAGCATTAATTTTTTTTGCAAGATTCTTCTTGTTTTAATGTAGGTGAGGAAAAGTTTGTCTGTCACTCATCCTTTTCTCTTCTCGACGAGGCTCTTGTTGCATCAGCACAAGGGAACTGTGATTTTAGAATTCTAAGAGACTTCTTTTGTTTTAAAAATCAGTAAAAACTGGTTGTCTCAACCATACCTCTACCTGGTGCTACACTTTTGACTTACATTGGAGACTCAAGAAAATAATAAAAAAAAAAATTAATCATATAGGATAAGGACTATACTTGAGTGACATTTTGCAATAAGGAACTATTATCTCTGGCTCATCCATAAAAGCACCTATTTGCACAGGAAATCTAATAGCACAAATGTTGTTTTTAAAAGGATCAAGTAAGACTATAGTTCCTTATTGCAGGATGTAGTCAAACTGTCAGTATTTAGTAGTTATGTAATTAATTTAATTATACTTGCAATGATTTAAACTCAAAAAAGAAATCTCGTATTTAAGCTCACCGTATATAAAAAAGTATGTCTTTGTTAATAATTTGACAAATTGTAAGTATTTTTCAAGCAAAAAGAAAAAAAAACTACGAACTGGCATCAAAAGCAACCAGGAATGTATAGTTGAAGTTATCATACTTTTTTCTATGATCCGGGGCCTGTCCCAATTTTAAGTTTTTCAGTATAACTCCCTTTCCCGTGTGCAATTGGACGTACCTATTTTTGCCAAACGGAACCATGTGCATTGAGACATGAGCCCTGACACTCATAAAAATACATGCATAACAGGGCTCACGTCATAATGCACATAGTTCCGTTTGGCAGAAATACGTCCAATTGAAAATAGCCGTTTGAGCATTTCAACAAGGGCAATGGTCTTCTCTGCACCCATGAACATCATACAGTGGACTCTCGATAATTCAAAATTGAAGGGAATCGGCTTTTTCTTCGAATTAGCGAGGTTTCGAAATAAAGAGAGTTCGAAGTAAAGAGATTCATGTAGGGAAATTTCGAATTAGAGAGGTTCGAATGTAGAGAGGCAAATGGACGGATTTACGTCAAAAGGAACCAAAAATATCATCGTTGGCCCGTTCGGTGAAGTTACAGTGAACGACAACGGAAGCCGCATTATCGACGTTTGCGAGCAGAGGGAATTAAAAGTATTGAACGGGTTCTACCAACACAAGGATATTCACAAATATACTTGGGTCCAACCTACCCGCGGCTTAAGATCCATCATTGACTACGTGCTCGTTAAACAGGTAACAAACCTGAAGATCCAGCAGGTGAGGGTATGTAGAGGACTCTCCTGCGGTAGTGACCACTATTTCCTCAGAGCGGATGTAGCCTTTCCCGCTCGTGTGTCGCAGAACGATCAAGGCGACAATCAACAACCGGAGCGACAACGCGTACATCAAGTTCAGTACAACATCGATAGCCTAAAGCACCCGAGTGTCAAGGCTCTGTACGCAAAGCGCCTGGATGAAAAGTTAGGAGATGCATGCGATGGCAGTACGGAAGAGCGGTATGAATTCATTAAGAATTGCGTTCACTCGGCGGCAGCGGAGGCCCTGGGGGTTTCTGATCAAAAAAATGATAACAGAAAACCGTACTGGTGGGATGCGGAGGTAGAGGAGGAAATAAATGTGAAAAGGAATAGGTATCATCAGTTTCTCTCTTCCCAAAAGTTGGATGATAAAATCATGTACAGACAGGCTCAAGCAAGAGTCCGTCGGGTAATCACTCGGAAGAAAAATGAGGCTTGGGAAGAAAGCTGCATGAAGATAAATACCTACCTTGGAGGCCGGAAAAGTACGGAAGGCTGGAAAGTGATCAAAGGGTTGCGACGGAATAAAATGCGCGACATCATATCTCCGATACCAATTGACAAGATGGAGGACTATTTTAAAGATTTATTAACGGAGAGGCGACCCGAGTTTCAAGGCGGAGTCATAAGCACTAAAGAAGATTCCAACGTGGAGATCCAGCTCCAAGATGTAGTGAAGGCTGTGAGGGAGTTGAAAACTCGCAGAGCTCCTGGACCTGGGGGTATACCGGCGGAGTTGATAAAATGTGGTACCGGTAAACTATTTGAACATCTGAGGAAACTTATGCAAGACTGTTTGCATGGTTCCGAAATACCAAAGGATTGGAAGGAATCTTGGATTACTCCCAGTCATAAGAAAGGTAGTAAGCAAGATTGCGACAACTACAGAGGTATATCGGTCACAGGAACCTTGAGCAAGGTCTACGGTAAAATTCTCAAGGCAAAGGTCGAAGAGGTTTGGAGCGGCCAGGAAGCCGAAGAACAGGCTGGTTTTAGAGCCGGTAGGTCTACCGTCGACCATTTGTTCACCATTACCCAGGTCATCGAGAAGAAAAGGGCGGTCAGCCAGGAGCTGCACTTGGTGTTTGTGGATCTTCAGAAAGCTTATGACAGCGTGCCGTTAGTGAAGCTTTGGGAAGCCTTGGAAAAAAGGGGTTTTAGCAAAGGACTTGTGGGGGCAATTAAATCATTTTATAACGGGACGATAGCAAAAATTAAATGTCGTGGAGAGTTGTCCGGAGGTTTTTTCGTCACAAAAGGGCTAAAACAAGGCTGTTGTTTGTCACCAACACTATTTAAGGTATACCTAGAGCACGTTTTAGAGGAATGGAAAAAGAAGGTTGCAGGAATGGGCGTTCCACTCCTCGATGGGCAGACCCTTTATACTCTATGCTTTGCCGATGACCAGATCGTTGTAGCTCAAGATGAGGAAGATGCAGATTACATGGACCAAAAATATCAATTTATTTCTTCACGGAGGTAAAAATTACACTAAGTTATTATTAAGTATTAATTATTTATATTAAATTTTAAAATTATTAATTATATGTTTACATTTTGACAATCCTATCAGCTATTTCAGATACCCAGGTACATAAACAGTTGACTTCGAATTGTAGAGGGAATGTACCGTCCCATTTCGAATTATAGAGGGAGGACCATATTTACTTCCCACACTTCGAATTACAGAGAGAATTTTCGTCGCAATTTCGAATTATAGAGGGCCGCGCCAGCTTAAAAATTTCGAAATAACGAGGGGAGACAAATACATTGATTTTCTTCGAATTATCGAGAGATTTTCAAGGGAAACGGACTTTCCTTCGAATAAACGAGGTTTTCGAATTATCGAGGTTCGAATTATCGAGAGTCCACTGTATTCTACAAGTTCAGTCCACCCACTGCAAGGTCCGACCAAATTCAAAAGAGACCTGGACGCAACTGGCCTTAGAAAATCCAGAATGAAAAAAGGGGCCGGTCTGTCACACCTAGCAAAAAATCGCGTATCGACATAGCCTTTCCGACCGGACTTACGCGGTTATCGCCCAAACGATGACGTGACGTGATGTGACGAAGGCGGGCGCGGAGACGTGAGACGTGTTTGGGGACTTAAACACGAAAGACGATTGTTCAACCCGGTTCAGCAGCTAATCCTCATCGCACGCATGCGCCTGCCCTCTCGGTACCGTAAATCTCCGGCTCAGGATTCAGCATCGGGTACGTTGCCGATTTTAGCATTTGAAAGGGTGGAAATGAGGGAGCTTTTGCCTGATTTGGCAACCCTGAATGGGAAGTCAGGAACTCGTCCGTCATGAAGTCGGTTCGGGCTCCACGCGACCGGAACTTTGCTGACCCAGTTGGGATTACGGGCATTTCGACGCGGTTACAAGGAGTAGTCGAGGTATTTTATCTGGGCAGAAAATGACATTATCTCACCTTGTGATTCTTATCAGGATGTGTACAATGGCCAGTGAAGTCTAAAAGAGGAAGGGGTGAAATTGGATTACCATCCCTTCAGCTCCTCCGCTCAAGGAAGAAAGCTTTTGAGCTGAGCATTTTTTTGACAAAATTATCTTTTTGGAAAATTAAATTTTGGGAGGTATGGAGCTATCAAAGTTTCCTACTCACACTGCCTATGATTATCTGATACCGGATAAATCCACGAACTTATGAGTAAGCAATTATTTCGGGATACGCATGTGGCTGGAGTGAAACTTTTTGAGTAACATGGAAAAATAAAAACATGGTAGTTAAAAGTCTGTATTTTTATATTTTGGTTATAAAAATTCACTATCATAACAAAGCAATACCGAGTATTATTTTTTTAATTTGGCAAGTTTTAAAAGCAATCTATTAATTTATTTCTGTGAAATAAGCTGAAGGAAGTTTCTCAGAGGACATGACATTCCTACTAAGAACCTGCATTCGTGCATACGGATATTATACTACATCAAGCTTCACTCTTGACTGGAACTCCGTTTATATTACTTCAACCCCAGGTTCACCGTAGATTCACACTACCCTAAAGCTGGGACACGGAATGAAAGGGTTCATTCACAAAGACTATGCAGCTTAGTTGAAGTGCATAATTTCATTGAATATCTTCCTGAATACTTTTTGTCAACCAATTATTTTTAATACAGGCGATTACACTGCATTCCTTTCAATGAAAAAGAAATGAGAAAATGAAAGTTATAAAACCTTTCACTTGAGCTTACCACCCGTTGTTAAATTAACCGAGACGCTCTTAAATGTCCAGAATACGCCATGTGTTCGCTCGCTGAGCTGTAATTAAAATTTTATTCGCCGCGTCGCCAAGACTCGAAAATCCAGGCGCGGCTCATTTTTTCGTTTCCCTCGCAAAAGAACGTAATTACATCACAATGTTGCCTTCTTCCTCGCAGATTGCATTTTTACCAGGAAAATTTTCAGAATTTATAACTGGAAATGTCCCCAATGTTTCCTCTGCTTTAATGCAAAAATCTAAAAAGATTTGGACAAGCAAAGATATATTTCGTCGTCTCCCGGTCGAAGAAACGTAACTTCACTCCAAGGTTGCTAAATTGACTCAAACAATTAATTTATTATACATATAAAATGTACCCGTGCAATTTTTATCTAAAATTTGCCGATTTTTGCATGGGATCTGAGGAAAAATCTGTGAAATTCTTAGTTAATAATGCCTGATATTTTCCTGGTTAATATGCAATTTGCAAAGGGATTGTCGACAACATTAATATGGAGTTAGGTTCTTTCGTGAGCAAAACTGCGATTCGTGTAAAATATTGGATTTTTTGAGTCGATTTTGCAACCACGGAATGGTGTTACGTTCTTTCGCCCGGGAATTGACGATCTGAAGAGCATGTTTTGGCCTACACATACCGGCGTCTCAAGAAACACGAATTCTGCGATCTTGATCTCACGCCTCACAGCCGCGTTCCACAAAATTCGGGAAGGAACTCGATTCTGCAGCTATTTCTTTTGCTTTCACGAGTTTAAGCGACTGCTGACCGAGAAATTTTAGTGCTTGCTCTACGCAGTCAGTTATTTCAGTCACGTTTCGGCCCATAAAAAAGAGCCACCCAAACAGAGGCGAAAGAACACGGGATGATGGTGGAATAAACGAATACCTTCCGCACGCGTCTGAGAAGAGAAAGGTAGCGGGAGTGACGGGAATATACAGTTTCTGTGGGAATAAGAATTAAGAGCAGGTCAGCGGGCCGATTATTGAAATTGATAGACAAAGCTATAGACAAGGAAGAAAAAAGGGATATGAAGGGCCCTATTGGTAGAAGCGGATAGTTGCAATGGACAGAGGAGGTACGTAATAGACTAACTAACACCAACTCACGAGGGACCCTATGGTTAGTCCATAATTTTCTCCCTAACCAATAGGAACTCTTCATATCCGTTTTGTCTTCTTTGTCTATCGCTTTGTCTATCAATTTCAATACTTGGCCCGCAGCATGGCAAGTAAAAGTTTTGTGAAAAAAGCAAAATTAACGGTTAATAACCATGCAGGGCTACTTTTATTCATCTTATAGTTTAGCTACAGTGAGTTGTTATTACAACTATACATATTTGCTCGACTTACTTTGGCTTACGAGTATATAGAGCACTGGAAAAAAAAACACATTGGATCTAGAGTCCAGACTCTTGAAAACATTGAGGAGAAAAAGGACTTTTGATTCAATCAGATTTAAGCTTAAATTAAAAGGAAATCCGCTCAAATTAAGAGGCTTGGTTCTTGATTTAAGCTTAAATCTGATTGAATCACGAGCATTTTTTCTTGTCGATGTTTTTAAGAGTCTGGACTCTAGATCCAATGCGGTTTTTTTTCCAGTGAGGACGTTCTCCAAACTACGAGGAGCTCGTCTTTGTAGGGTTTTTCGTGGGCAATCATCTAACCGAGCCTCTAGAACTTGATCTGAACGAAGAAAGGGAATTCTCAGGCGAATATTTTTGCCGGAATTCTGATCGCAGGGCGGTGGTGACTCAGGAATTCGAGCGGCCGGCCGGACCCAGCGCGACCGTGGCCTCCATAATTACCGGTGACTGTTGACTGTTGGACGATGACTCGTTGACAACGGATGCGACTCGAAAAGTCTCACGCGGTTACAAAATTGAATGCAAAAATCTTCCATTTTAGACATAGAGCAGTCACGAAATTTCACATCCAACAATTACAGTAAAATTTGGACGTCGCAAGGATCAATTCATTTTCCTACACAAAATTGCAAATAAAAAACGAAAAGTCAGGATTTTTGCCAGACTAGAAGCGTTGTAAAGCTACTGGTAGTTTAATAGTTTTACTTCGAAACTTTAATTTCAATTGTTTTGGGGGGATTGGCAAGAATCTCTTTTAAATTTTCAAGAAGCTTCCCCTGATCATTTGTACCGACAATCAATCTCGGAATTGACTTCATAGTTCATTTTGATGCGTGAGTTTAAGAGAAAAAAAATAAAACAAACTATTTTGAGCACTTCTATACAAATTTAATGGTCTTTATTTACATTTTGTCATTTTAGCGTCAAAATTACTGTTTAGAATCCAAACGAATTCTTATACTCTTGCGCGTTTTTCCAGAAATACCTAACTTAGGTAATTTTAATGAATCACGTTAGTTATCAAATATTTACATACATGATGACGTAAGACGTGACTAACAACATCACGTTCTCGATTTGCAACGTTTTAGGTTATCTATGAAATTTTACTTTGTAGGCGAATGTCTGATCATCGTAACTGCACACTGAAAAAAAAAAAAAAAAAAAAAAAAAAAAAAAAAAAAAAAAAAAAAAAAAAAACACATTAGATCTAAAGTCCAGACTCTTGAAAACATTGACAAGAAAAAATACTCTTGATTCAATCAGATTTTTGCATGAATCAAAACAAAATCCGCTTAAATTAATAGGCTTGGTTCTTGTTTTAAGCTAGATTCTGATTGAATCAAGAGTACTTTTTCTTGTCGATGTTTTTAAGAGTCTGGACTCTAGATCCAATGTGTTTTTTTTCCAGTGCCAGGACTGATGCAAGAAAGTGATATCCATTTACTTTTCCGGTCACATTCCCTGAAAGTCGGCACAGAATTGTCAAAAACCATTCTTCGGAAAAAGAACAGCTTAATCGAGATACTTTTTTTCGTTGATTTAAGTTATTTTCAACGTTCATCTAAATATAACCTAATTTTATAACATCAGAAGTCCAATACTCAGCTGCCAAAGTGTCATTTAATAAACATCCAATTTGGCAACACTGCTCAAGTGGCGGAGTCCCCCCGAGAAATGGTGATCTCATTAGCCGCCGCTCTTATGCACACACCCGTTCCGCATCCACAGTCCACCTTCCGTTGAGCCAAAGGATCGATTGAAACGGATGCCAAAACGGCACTTATCACACCCTCTATGTAGAAACGCCGAACTGTATAAGACGTTGATTTCATCACCATTCTGGCAACAACGCCAAGTATGATCTTGTCAGATAGTGGATCGGAATTCGGCACCTTTTTATCCAAGTTAAAGCGCAATTCGAGAGGTTCTCACGTGAATTTAGCGCCCTCGTAAAGCAATGTTGTAGTTTTGAGATATATTTGAACATTTATTTGCCTGGAGCAGCGAGAGAAATGAAGGGACTACATATCCTTGATTTCCAAATGTAAGAACGTAACAACATTTCCACGTTGCGAAGATTCCTCTTGCAAGTTTTACTCTTACCTAGAGACCGTTGAGTACTTTTAAGTGAAACTTTTGCCGACCTCGCTGCGGATCACAAGCAAAATCATCAAAATTTCGGACGCAGAGTGCGCACACAGATTGGTGCAAGGAATTACATTGTTTTGGTCAATTTGCGACCGAGCGATGAAGTTGCGTTCTTTCATCTGGGGAAAGGCGATAACGACATTGAGAGTTTTAAAAAAGGTACTCATGCGGAACACAACTGAGAAATACTGCTAAAATTATAGCCATGCATATTTTACATGGGAATGAAGAATACCCGTATGGGGGACTGTTGTCACAGGTTTAGCAATCCTGCGGACCCCAGCTGGTAGCCCCTGCCTCAAAGGGGGCAGTGGAGATGGTCACCGGCCTCTGGGCGTATGAACCACCTGCTAGAAGGGCAGACAGGGCTCTGAGCTGAAGTGAAAGCAACCTGTCTAGGAGAGGCAACTCCGAAATCAAACCCTGGTCCTCCAGGTTGGGGGTTGAGTCATCGGGCTAACTCCCCGGTACTTGTAAAAAGTTTTACTGTTAAACGACCTAACAATACAAGCCTCGGTACCACTAGAACTAAACGGACACGTCGACAAAAATTGAGAAAACGGACAATGGTATTTGGGACGTGGAATGTCCAAGGCATTTCAAATAAGTTACCGGAAGTGATATCGGAGATTCAGAAACTTGGAGTGGATGTCGCTGTTCTTACTGAGACCAAGAAAAAAGGGCACGGGTCAGAGAATTACGGTGACTATGATCTATTCTACAGCGGCGTAGCCAAAGATCAGCGTGCTCAGCAAGGAGTAGCAATACTTTTGCGGAGAAGCCTACGTAAGTTCGTGGGCACTTGGGAGGCCGTCAACCAGCGCATTATCAAAATGAACCTTAACCTGTACGGACATAAGATCACGCTGCTCGGAGTATACGGTGTAAATGATGATGCCACTGTCGCATGCAAGGACCAATTCTTCGAAGATCTGAATGATGAAATACTGAACGTTGGTGCTGGCAGGGAAGCCATTCTTATGGGTGATTTGAACAGCAGAACGGGACGACGAGTAAACTGTAAAGTTGTTGGACCGTTTGGGGAGGATGCTGTTAATGATAACGGTGATCGGCTCATCTCAATTTGTTCTCAAACTGAGATGAAAATTTTGAATGGCTTTTTTCAACACAAAGACATCCATAAGTATACCTGGGTCCAGCCAACGCGAGGATTGAAATCCATCATCGATTATGTAATTGTAAAGCACACTACTAAGTTGAAATTGCAGCAAGTTAGAGTGTGCAGGGGACTCTCTTGCGGCAGTGATCATCATTTCCTCCGAGCAGATATAGCGTTTCCCGTTAAAGGGATTAAAGATAAAGAGCCAATGCCTGAGCAACAGCAGAGTCAGGGAACGCAAAATCATGAAGTATGGTATAACATCGAAAGTTTGGAGCACCCTAGTGTCAAGGCTCTGTATCGGAAACGCTTAGATGAGAAGCTGGGGGATGGACTCTCGGGTACCACGGAAGAGCAGTATCAGTTCATCAAAGATTGTATCCACTCTGCAGCGAAAGAAGCCCTAGGTGTTCACAAAACCAGTAATAAATACCAGCATCCTTACTGGTGGGATGAAGAAATTGAAGACGAGATAAATCTTAAGAGGCAAAAACACCTTATATTTCTGTCGTCTAAAAAGACTGAAGATAAAGTTGCTTACAGGAAAGCTCAGTCTAAAGTTAGGAGCCTCATAACACGGAAGAAGAATGAAGCTTGGGAAAGCAACTGTTCTAGAATTAACACCTACCTAGGGGGGAGAAAAAGTGCTGAGAGCTGGAAGTTAATTAAAGGTTTACGTAGAGACATGAAGCGCGACATCGTTTCTCCGATATCACTTAAAAAACTGGAGGATCATTTTAAAGATCTTTTGACGGAAAGGCGCCCAGAGTTTCGAGACAACAGCACGGACAACGGAAGAATGAACAACTTGGAGATCCACACTTGTGACATAATTAAAGCGGTTAAAGAGCTAATTAATGACAAAGCACCGGGTCCTGGTGGGATTCCTGTCGAGTTGGTCAAGTACGGGACTGCCAAGCTCTTTGAGTGCCTCAGAAAACTGATGCAACAATGCATCAGGGGTGACGAGGTACCAAGGGAGTGGAAGGAGTCTTGGATCAAGGCCATCTACAAAAAGAAGGGAAGGAAGGACGACTGTAACAACTACCGGGGGCTCTCAGTGACCGGGACAATAAGCAAAGTGTACGGGAAGATACTGAAAGCGAAGATCGAGGACGAATGGCAGGATCACGAAGCAGAGGAGCAGGCTGGTTTTAGAGCTGGCAGGTCTACGATAGATCACCTCTTTGTTATTGTCCAGGTCATTGAGAAGAAAATGGCCGTAGCTCAGGAACTGCATTTAATTTTTGTGGATCTCCAGAAGGCGTATGACAGCGTGCCGTTGGTGAAACTTTGGGAGGCCTTGGAAAAATCGAATTTTAACGGGGGGTTGATTGACGCTGTTAAGCGATTTTATAAAGGGAGTTTTACCAAAGTTAAGTGCCATGGGGGGTTGTCAGCGGGATTTTATGTGACTAAGGGTTTAAAACAGGGATGTTGTTTGTCGCCAACATTATTTAAAATTTATCTCGAGTGCGTGCTAAAAGAATGGAAAAAGAAATGCTCTGGTATGGGTGTCCCCTTGGGTGATCTCGAAACTCTGTTTACTCTGTGCTTTGCTGATGACCAGGTGGTGGTTGCTCAAGATCAAGATGACGCGGAATACATGATGCGCAAGCTAGTAGAAGAGTATCGGAAGTGGGGTCTGGAAGTCAGCATATCCAAATCTGAGAAGATGACTTTTGGCGGTGATCAGCAAAGCATTGAGTTGGAGGATGGGCAGCAGATCAAAGGCTGCGAGCACTTTAAGTACTTGGGAGTGCGGTTGACCCAGGATGGAAGGACGGATCAAGCTATCAGGGAAAGGAACACCTTAGCAAGGAAGGCTATAGCGATTTTAAATGGAATCCTCTGGGATCAGCGGATTTCCAAAGATAACAAGAGGAGGATATACAACGCTGTAGTCAAAAGTATATTAACATACGGATGTGAAGTTTGGCAGCTGAAGAAACGGACACAGGATATGCTAAGAGCAACGGAGATGGATTTCTGGAGAAGGTCAGCAGGAATTTCTAGGAGAGATCGGGTCCGTAATGATAGAGTGCGTCAGATAATGGAAGTCGAAAATGACATCGTGTTCGACGTCATGACCAAACAACTTGTTTGGTATGGTCATGTCAATAGGATGACGGAAGAGAGGCTGCCAAAAAAGATGCTTGATTGGGTTCCTCCTGGGAGGAGACGTAGGGGACGCCCAGTGAGAGGTTGGCGACAGGGGGTGTTAAATGAGATAAGAGATTGTCAACTCCCTGATGACCTGTGGGAAGACCGAGCTTTGTGGCGATTAGGCGTCGCACAGCGCCAAAGAGCGCTATAAAAGCGACTCATATATATATATGAAGAATACTCGGAAAGAGTAAAGCGGGTACTCAATGGTCCAAGTAAGTTAATAAACTAGAAAAAGTCAATACATTTTTTAATTTTTCAAACATATGTCGATGATATTTGATAACATCATCAAAACTTATAGATTCAATAAACTCACAAGGTTTTCCAATCCCTTTACAGATGTGATCCACTTCCATAGCTCTGGAAACGCAAGGTTAGCAAAGTAGACTACACGTTCTTTTTAAGTTTTTAAATTTAAATTGCGTACAGTTTTTTGGGCACACTGGCTAAAACATTCTAAAACACACTAACTATCATTGAGTAATAAAAAACACGGCTTCGGAGACTTAAACGCAAGGTTAGAAAAGTAAACTACACATTCAATGTCTGGATCCGCCTATGCACCATACATCCATTTTAAGAACGAACGTTGAATTAATTGATAAAATGGACATATTAATGCCAAAAGGAACAACAAATCCTATGCACATAGTTCGTTTTAGCATATATACGTCCAAATGACGAAACTGATGGAATGTTTGATATCATCGGTAACATTATAAAAATCGCTTTGCGGTGGATTTGAAACGACGACGTCCGCAATCTACGATAATTTGCCGACAAAGTTATCAGATATAAGGTTGCGGAGTGAAAGGCCCGCAAACGTAAAAGTAACTGTTTCAGACCCCCGCATTGATGAATGTTAGATCTAATATGTCCATTAGCCTTATCCTATCGTAGCACAGTCAACAAAAGCAAGTCCTTCAGGACAAAATTACGTATTTTTTAATACGAAATTCATTGCATGCTAAATTTGGACGACCCTCTGAGATTCGTTGTTTGGCAATTGGGATGGAATTAAAAATCTCTAAGGGCCAATAAATTGTACAGCTTTCTTTATGGACAAATTTTGTCGTTACGCGGTCAAAAGAACGTAAGTCCATTCCAAGGTTGAAAAATTGACTCAAACAGTTCAATGTTTCACAAGAATGTACCTGCGCAATTTTTATTAAAAATTTGTCCGATTTTTACTCGAGTTGAGAGGGAAAATCTGTAAAATTTTCAATTTTGAAATTCTTAAAATTCTCCTGATTAAAGTGCAATTTCCGCGGCAAAATTTGGCAACATTGAAGCAAAGTTTCGTTCTCTCGCGAGAGAGACGACGATTTTTGGCTAGCGATAGATACTTTTTACTCTCTGTGTGCGGTTTTAGGTAAGATGATGTTTTGTCGCGATAACCGATCAGCCTTTCCCTGAGCAATCAGGAGGCAATGTTCATGCCGATCAACACACAGCAATTATCGAGAAAACTTCTAATGACCGTGGTGAAATAGCTACCGTTTGTTCCTGATCCCTTTAATTGCTCTCAGCTGGACGTTGTTGATGGTTTATCGACGCGTAATTAACTGATTGTCGGAAGCGATAGAATTAGCCGGCAATTGCCTTCTCTGCTGCTCAAGACTTTGCCCGGTGCCTAATTGTCGCAGTAACTACTTTTTTCGCGAATGAGATTGTTTTTTCTATAATTTTATTCGTTTCGTAAAACAGTGAACCACCATAAGCTGATTTTCAGTTACCAAACGAAAATAATGGTGTTCAAGTGGCAATCCAATTGAATATAAAAAAATTTCAAGTGGAACAGTCTTCTGTGTTGCTTTTTGACTGCGAATTTTTTTCTAATTTTTTAGTGTTTTGGAACACTTTTTTTTCAATTTTTCTTCGGAAGCTTTTCATTCACATTCTTCATACTTTGACATTTCTTGTTACAGATATCAGGCAAATCAATGAATGGATGCAAGGCGTATGGTGTTGGCGGACGTTCGGAAACTCCAAGCTCAGTTCTCTCCTCTGACAGTGACATCCGCTTCACACGAAAAATGAGCAAACATTACCGCTGCTACTGCTGCTCAGTAGCTACTCTCCTAATATCAATCCTAGTCGCCTCTCTTGTGTTCTACTTCGCCTGTAAGTACCCTTTGCAATTTGAATTTTCTTTGAATCCACAAGTCGCTTGGACCAAGTTTGTCAGAAAGGAAGCAACCCAAATTTTTTTTATAAAATTGAGTTAAAACATGTTTTTGAGTTTTGCTAGCCATATATTTTATCTTACCAAAAACTGGAAAACCAAAAAATTTTTTGTGAAAAGAGGAGTTAAAGTTTATTTTATACGAGCCTTGAGCATATGCAGGCTGAATATAACTTCAAACCTCTTTTTCTCACTTTTGGGTTTGGTTCCTTTTTGATGAACTCGTTTCAATTTCTGGTATCTGGTAAATCTTTTTCTACATGAGATTTTCAGGAGAAAATGTGGACCGTTTTAAGCAGAAAGGAACCAAGCTACATCAGCCATTGCCAAATTCAATCGGGCAATTCAATTTTTTACATGAAAACTACTGTGCAAATTTTTGTGCAAATTCTAGTGAATTTTCTGCACAGTACGAGGCAAATTCCTCAAAATTTTCAGAGGGATCCGCACAAACGTCCTCATGTAAAAAATTAAATCACATACATAAAGCCATATTCACAGCTCAGCCTCGCGCTCTGCGACGCCCAATCTCAATTGCTGTCTATCCTCCCGGAGATCATCAGGAAATTAAAAATTTTAAAAAATTAAATTAAATAAATTAAATTATTAGTCAAATTAAAAATCAAATAGCCCAGTTAAATTTTGTAATACCTGATGTGGCTTGGTTCCTTTCTGACAAAACGCGGTCCATATGTACACTGAAAAAAACAACTGGTAGAATTTACCATTCCTTTACGCTGTATTTACACAGCGTGAATTCAAAGTCGATTCTGCCAGAGGGCAGAGGGATTCTGCGACTCGTACCTGTACCAGTATATGGTAACTCTTACCTTTTTTCTGGCAGAACTGACTCTGAATTTTTAACAAAACAATCGAAATTTTCTTAAAAAACAGTAAAAGCTGTGTTAAAACTTTTAAAATTGTTTAGAAAAACTCGCACTTTCACTAATTAGTTATATCATAAAATGTTTAAAAGTATTGACTCTGAATTGACGCTTTGTGAAATACAGCGAGACGTAATGGTAAATTCTACCAATCCTTTTTTTCAGTGTAATGCATTTTTCTGATTCAGATCCTGTCTATAGTGGCTCATTTAACGGATTCAACCTCAGATTGCCAGAACTTAGGGTAACATGTACAATTCAAATTACTGTCGAAATAAAAGCTCGCGTCCGTCCGTCCGTTTGTACCGTAACTCTTCCCTATCTTCTATTTCCGCGTCATAAAATCCGATCCGGTCGCCATCGAGCGTTGGCAAAGCCGAGGACTAACCACCGTTACTCCCCGGTTCCTCCTCGATCGGATCTGCTTACGATTTCACCCTCGGTCCGATTCCGCATTCTGTCACGGAGTGTGATGCGTCTGATGAGTGATGGAACCGTCCGCCCTCCCCCCCCCCCCCTCCTGACGATTGCGGTTGACTTAGGCCGGCTTTGCATTGCTGCGAGCGAAAACCGCGGATGTGCGTGGTCTTTTATATCGGAGTTGAGCGGTTTTCCGGTCTCGAGTCGCGACTCATTCCCATAAGTTGATTAACCTTGGCTTGTCACACGGAGATGACTTTCTGATCGCGCATTAGCCGATCGGTTACAGCAGTAACGACGCGTCCGTTACCCGGGATTGCGACCCGTCGAGCGCGGCTTTGCGACGTTGCCAATAAAGTTTCGACTGGAGATACTATGGTTTTTGGATGGGGTGGTGCGGGGGGAGGTGAAATTTGGCGACTGTGTTTAGTGGGAGGTTGTGACAAAATTTGTTAGCGCTGGGATGACGGTGCTAATAATTTTGTGAGCATGCGTTTGAGGAGCGCTTCCGAGAGTGAAGAGGAATACTGACGCGCAAAGGAAAAACGCCGTATGTGCATACAAATGCTGCTAAATTTCATCTCAGAAAATTGTTTTTTTTTTTTAAAAAAAAAGCCGTGCATATTTCAGCTTGAAATTATCAGATATTTTAGACTAAATTGCGAAAAAAATTGCATGACAAATTTGAAGAAAAATATTCACAAGTTTCTCAGAAAATTCATCCTTTATTGAGGGATATATGGCAACGCCTGAAGGCTCATACGGTGTTCTTCCTTATTCTGGCAGAATTCAGCAAGTTTTTATGTTTATGTAAAAACTTAATTTTAATCAACAAAGAAATGTACAAAAATATGACTAAAAGGTATATCTAATACTTTTTTTAAAAATATTTACACGGTGGAAAAATTTCATAGATTAAATAGCATGTCTACAATAGATTTTTGGGAAAATCAAAAGTATGGTCACTGAATCAACTTTATTTCTGGTGGAATTTATCAGTTTTTAAAGTCACCCTGGTAAAAATTGGCGAAAAGAGCTGCGTTTCAAAATACCATAGGAATTCTTATAGCCGGCTAAAGAAGGCTACAGAAAATCATATAGCTTGCTGTAGAATGCGGAGAAAATCATACGGCTTTTGCTTTTTCGCCATCGGCTATAAAAGGCTATAAGAAATTGTGTAGAAATTCGTGTGCTTTGGAAATCATTAAGTTTGATACGGAACCACCTTAATATTTATAAAACACACGTTATATTTTCCTTTAATACAATTTTTTTTTTTCATCAATTAAAACGAGAATAATCCATACAGGATGTGCAAAAATTTCAAAATCATGAGTTGAATAACGCCGACTCCGGCAGATTATATATTAGAACCTAACACAAAGGGGAGCGGCGACGCACTGGCGCCTACAAACCTAACAGGGATACTTCACGCATTGCGCAACGCGTGAAGTATCCCTGTTAGGTTTGTAGGCGCCAATGCGCGTTTCGCGCTGGCTGCTCGCCTGCCGCACCGCAGCAGCGTGCCACGGCGCTTGAAGCAACTATTTCACACCAGAGGTATTGCACAGTATCATACGAAACTGAAGGCGCTCTAATATATTAGGAATGGAAGGCATCCATCAAAAGTACGGAGCTTTCCTCGCAAAATAAATCAAGATACTACGGCCAAAAAAGAGAGCAGTGGTCCAAAAACTCACTAAGTCCTAGCATCCGTAATTAGTGACGTTTAGCATACACTTTATCACCTGGCCGTTGCTTAATCGCCATCGGCTATAAAAGGCTATAAGAAATTGTGTAACCGGCTATAGAAGCTATTGGAAATCTTACAGCCGGCCGTAGGTCTATGGTATTTTGGAACACAGATTCTACTGCCAATTTTTACCAGGGCATTTTGGATAGAAATGTCAATTGTATCTCCAAGATGGCGTCAAAATCAGCAAAAATATTAAATACATTATTATTTTTCCATAAACAAATAGTGCATAATCTAGTGTTTGAATAAATTTATAATGTCCATCCATTAATCACCACAAAATTTTTAAGAACTATTTACGATATAAGCACAATGTAACATCTGCTAACTCCGGTGTTTTTCGTAATGAAATTTTTAGCAGATGTGAATATTCTCCGATAAATAGAGCAACATACATTTTGTTGAGTCAATATTAAGGAAAAAATATACACCTAAAAACGAGGTATTTTTGGAAAATTTTCTACAATTTTAATCAATTAACTATATCATGAGAATTTAGGTTATGAGGAATTCGTGGTATTCAAAATAACATGTTTTAAACTAGTTTTTTCGTTTTGACGCCAAACCTCCGCTGCAATTTCTACCACTTTATCTTGCGTGACTGAAATGCCTACCAGTAGCTTATCTTTAATTTTAAGCTTCGAAAAACGAAGATCTGAGTCCAGTATTTCAGGATATTTACGGTCTACCATTTCTTTTAAAATAGAAGTTACATTCACATCTAATTTAGAAATCAGAATGATACCTAGCCCCTCATTCTTTCGGAGCAAAATTAAATCTACCTTTTCTTTGACATCAGGTTTGCAAACCCCATTCGATTTCGAATGTTCCATCGTTGGGGCTGAGATCCTGGCCTCCAGCGAGAAATCCTCACTATACTGAGTTGCAACCTTCTTTGAAAAAACATACATCAAAGATTTCAGCTGATCTTCATACTTAGGGACTTTTATTTTTACGATATTATGGATAGCCTCGCCCAGAGACTGAATGGAATCATTGTTCGGCGCAAGACTTTTCAAAGCGTGGACCATCATCTGTTCTTGTTCTGGGCTCATCTTGTAGAATCTCTGTACGGTATTACTTCTGTACAAATAATCATTCATAAACTCAGCATCACAACGACTTGTTGCCCTAGAAACGTCAACATTGGTCTTTTCTTCGATAACAGATATCAGACCTAAAAACTGTAAAATTTTGATGAAAGACATCGTATTTTCTTGACTTAGTTTTTCCCTACCATGGACCTCTGTATCATTATCGTTCAATTTTGTCAGCCTTGTAAAGCTTGCGAAACTTACTGACATGGAAGTAAATAGCTTGATCTGAGTTCTGTCCTTATATATACACGGGGATAGAACATTAGTCACCCAATCACTCGTGAATAGCTTCTTGTAGTGATTCAGAACTTCAACAGTCAAAGGCATTGTGAAAGCACTGGGTGAAGAATTTCTATTTTCGATGTACGAAAGCACATATTTAGTGTTGAACATAGTGAGAGTCGACCGTAAAACTGCATGTCCGTTTAGAAGATCATTCACTACTGGAAGATGATCATCCATCGAATATTTAGACAATATATCACCAACTTCTTGCTCGGTTAGTCCAAAGTACTTTGCGATTTTCTCATCACTTGAAAATGCAGAATGTGTAATAGGAGACGTCGTATTCTTAGTCCCTGGTTTTTTAAGCATCATTTCCACAGTTTTGAACGATCCAAGGTACAGGACGGAGGTTTTTTTATTCTCAATAATTATCCTACTGAAAGTGATGAGGTACGAAGCCAGGTAGGGCCTTAGCACACCAAACAGATCCCCATACATACTAGGCATGCACATTGCGTCATAATTATCAAGAATTACAATGACGTCCAGTCTCAAGATTTTCCTCAGGAGATGCATCAGGAATGATGCACTATTCCAGAACGTAATTGGGCGAGACCTTTCCTCCATTCCCTCCTCCAAATACTCCTTGAAGTGCTTCCTCTCGAATTTTGTCAAGCTCTGGTGGAAGTAGAGGGATGAATAGTAGCTCATCATTTTCTTTATCACCTCCCTGAAGTACTTATGGAAGTCTTGCGCGCGAAAGTCATCTTCCTTTATGAAAACAGCCTCCGTGGTCTGACGTAAGGGAGCTAGGTCGATGTATACGACAGCGTAGTTTTGAAAGTGCTCTTCGAAAAAACTTTTATTATTGAATATGTTCGTGCCTTCGAAGTATGCGTACGCGGGTGTCTTTGCCTTTTCGAGGAACCGTGCCTGCCCGTTTACAATCTCGAAAGAAGCGTTCAAGAACTGGACAGCCATCTTCGCGAGAGCGGATTTGCCGAAGCCAGGGGGTGCAGTAACAAACCAGTACTTCGGACGTTCGGTTAGCCATTCGTGGAGGAACAATGTTTTGTCAATGAAGGCTTTGCTGCGCCGGATTTCGGAGAACTCTGAACTTGAAGGAATGGAATCCTAAAAGAGAAAAAAATGATTATGAAAGATACAAATTCATAAATCCTGCAAATTATTTTAGATCACTATTGAAATGCCTAACCTTAAAGCTCAAACGTCAGCTTCCCGATGTCGCGCGAGAGAACATAACTTCATTCCAAGGATGCAATACTGACTCAAACAATTCATTTTTTTACGAGCGAAAACCTGCATAATTTTCGTCAAAAATTTGTCCGAATTTTTCATCAGATCAGAAGAAAAATTAGTGAAATTTTCGGTCAGAAATTCTCAAAATTCTCTTGGTAAGAACGCAATTAGCGCGGAAAAATCTAGCAACATTTTACGCCCTTCGTTTTGAGACATTTCAAACTGATTGTGGCTTTTTAGTTTGATGAGAGAGATCGGACGGTTTTTAACTGAGGTAACTTTACTGATTATATAATAAACCAGTAAAAATCTTCTGAAAGAGTGGAAAATATTTTAGTTTTCTTTTGAGGTTAGAAACGATTATTTTGATACAAGACAATAAAAGTTGGCAGTACTCGATTTTAGCATCAAAACAAATCAAGATTCCTGATATTGGCTTGTTTGGAACATGGAAACATCACTTCACGTTGTCTGGCCAGGTAAATAAAGTATCTAGACCGTGATCGTTGCATCATAATTTTATTCTATCGTATTTAGACTCGAAATATACTTCATCAGTCTCACAAAAAGGGATGGCAACGAAAGGGATACTCAACCACTGAATGATGATTCGTTCGATTTTCACCTTCGTTCGGCGTATGTAGTTTTGAGGCTGAGAATTGTTCTGCATGTGTGTGCGAAAAAGACTGGCCAATCACGAATATGTATATCATAAGTGTCACTTGTTTCATTTTTATTCTCGCTTCTCAAAAATGGTTTAGATCCTAAGAAAAAATAAAGAAAATTCATTCAATTCTCGAGCAAACGGATGAAATATAGAGAAAATTGAGGCAAAATATCACCAAAGAGTCAAACCGATCGAGAAGAATATAATCTATTATCATGAGGAAACTGTCTCCTTGCTTGTTTCACGTAATTGCCCTGGAAAAATATTTGATCAACTGAAAGAACAGCTCACAAAGCCATCTTTTCTCAACAAAAAGTGTTTAATTTTCGTAATGCATTTCTCGTGGTTATGATAGAAGGTGTTTTGATTTCGTTACATGTTTTTCCTCTCATAAAAACAATATCTCTTGTCGGTGCAACTTTTATTTACCAAAGCTCTGAGCATCTTTGACGCTAAAATAATTTGACAACACTTAGCAACTCACGGAGCAATGTGCATTCAACCATAGCCAATTTTTTCAATGCTTCATTTTCAATATTGTAATCATGACTTCAAAAAATAAAGAAATCTTGAATATTGTAACAGAATACAGAAACAGTTTACGGAAATGCTATGAGAATAGAAAGTAAATAAATTGCGAGGACAATGTTAAATGTCGAAAAGAGGAAGGCAAGTGTGTATACTGCTTAGGAAATGAATACATTCAGCAAGTAATGTAGTTTATGAGTCGTTTGCATTTCGGTTTAGTATTTGAGTTGTGACATGAAATGAAAAATCAATTTAACAATGTTTTAAACATTCAGAGAGTTAATTTTGACAGCGGGCGTGTAAAAAGAGTATTGCCCCTAATTCAGTGGCGTGGTGTGCTTTGCGATGTATCGATTAATCTGTCCTTTAAACCCATGCATGGAAAAGGATTGATAAACAGTGGGTTGCCAAGGAACACCTTACGATTCTTTACTTTAGCTTCAAATGGGGAAATATCGATAATCGATCATTGTCGCCTCGCCACTGTTTTGACTGCGGTTTTTGAAAGGCTTACCTATCGAGCTATCAGACCTAATTATCAAAAACTTCTTCATCAATAAAATTGCTGTGACATCACTTCACGCCCTACTTTAAAAAGCAGTGTGTCAATCATAAAAATCTAGAATTCTCGGTAAGGCGCGTGTCTTACGGCTGTACTGTATTAATTATTAGGGAATTATCATCGTATTTAAAAACTCCAAACAATAATTTTACAATCTCTCCATTAATTTTACATCCTTGAATGTAAATTAAGGAATCAGACCAGGCTATTACTGTAGTTCAATGTCACGGTCTCATTTGTGACACTCAAGACGGCAAATCAACGAAATTCTTTTCTTATGTTTCTTTGTTAATTAATTCATTTATTTAAATAGAAATGATGACTTTGAGTCTGAATTAAGAAGAAGTGTATTTTGAAAAATCAAAGTACTCACATTTTTATGGTCTTTTGACCAATGCATGGAGTAAATTACGAACATGAGCAGAGGTGCTGGGTCCTTGCACTAGACTGACGGCATTTTTTTCTTCTATTTGTTACTCTTCAATTAACGAACCTTCAAGTTCTTATCAATTGAGCGGGAACTTAAGAGCTTTCACGTGCGCTCTATTTATACTTAGATTAGTTATAAAACATGAAACCGATTAGGCACAGGGGAACATTCTCAAAAGTTCTTGGACACCTGGCATCTCATAAATTTTTAAGGAGGAAAAATGTAAAACACAGCCGTATGGTTCTTGATTTGTAAGAAGAAAAATAGATTAATTATAGAAAAATATTGAATCAAGATTGAAAGAAAGGCAGCCAGTACACGGCAACACTGAAATTTCCTCTTATCTATTTAACGAGTAACTTCCAAAGTTCTTAAAAATAATATTTTCACTAAACTATACGTATATACATGAAAAAATAAAAGCAATACAAACGTTTATATAATAGAACATAAAAATGAGGAAAGAAGTAATATACTCCCCTTTTTACGGGCACTGCGAGCGCTTGCTCATAGGTTGTGCCTGTTGCATGAATAAAGAAATGAAGGGGCACTGGATTACCGAAAGGCAACACCTGGATTAAATTAAATTAATTATCTATTTTTTCAGCGCATATATCCTAACTAAAAAGGACAGAGACAAAGGTACACGGTAGCCAAAAACACAAATAGTAGAAGTAAAACAAGGCTAAAATACATAAAAATACACGTTTCGCTGCCTCAGGACACCGTTATCAACCGCTAAAAAAGTACAAAAATAAAAAAGAAATTAAAATGAAAAGAAACCAGCACTGTGACGCCGTGCTGGTTTTTTTTTATTTTAATTTCTTTTTTATTTTTGTACTTTTTTAGCGGTTGATAATGGTGTCTTACGGCACCGAAACGTCCCTTGTATGTTTCTGTATTTTAGCCTTGTTTCCACTGTTTCCTTGTTTTGCCTCTACTAACTAAAAAGTAGAGAAAGTAGCCAGATGTTCGCAGACACAGACACTAAAGCCACCAGGGCCGGATTAAGGGGGTGGCCACATGGGCCGTGCCCCATGGCGGCAAATTTAGGGGGCGGCAAATTTTGCACTTTGTTTAAATGTTGGTATAAGAAAAATCTGATTCAGAAAAAAAAAATTATCAATGAGAAAAGGGGACAAATATTCTCTTTCCTGAGAGTATAGTATTTCTAATTTTGTCGTTTTTCGGCGATACAAGAGACGCGCCAAACACAGTGTGGGCAGGAGCGGTTGGCGTGAAACGCATAGCGCCTACAAGACTGCAGGAATACTTCACGCATTGCGCCAAACACAGTGCGATCAGCGCGGCGCAGCGGCGGAAGATAAAATTATTGTACAATATTTATATTTGTTCTTTCATAATTTTTTGGTTCATTTCTTGTAAATGGAGAAGAAAAGTTCCGTGAAATTTTGCTAGTAGTGTTGATAGGGCTTTCGCAAAAAATGTATTCGACACGAGTAGGTATACGAGTCTTATGCACCCCTCCCCCTCCGGCACGTTCACTTGATGGTTTTTATGTTTCAAAACAAATGAGAAGGGGGCGGCAAAATACAGGCGGCCCATAGGCGGCAAGTAGGTAAATCCGGCCCTGAAAGTAACAGGAAAATTGAATTGCAAAATTTACAAATACATTGTACAGCAATATAATATGCCTTACAGTAATTCTTTTGAGACCTTGTGAGGACTGTAAAGTGAAAGTCAAGATCATACAAAACTTGTGCCATTAAAGACGACATGTTTTAGACTTGTTCTTTCGTTATCATGCCAAACCTCCGCTGCAATTTCCACAGATTTATTCTGTGACGCAGAAATTCCAATCAGAACCTTCTGCTTAATTTTCAGCTTCGAAAAACGGAGATCTGAGTCTAGTATTTCGAAATATCTGTTCTCAGACATTTCTTTTAAAACAGAAATCGCAGAGGTATTGAGCTTAGATACCAGAATAAAGCCTAAACCCTTCTTTTTCTGAAGCAGAATTATATCAATTCTCTTTCTGGTACCAATTTTACCATCTCCGTTTGATTTCAAATTCTCCCCATCAGGCGCTGCAATGCTGGCTTCCATCTCAAAATCTTCATTGTAATAAGTTGCAATTTTCCGCGAATATACATACATCAAAGCTTTCAGCTGATACTCAGTCTCAGGGGCTTTGACTTTGACGATGCTATGAATGATTTCGCCCAAGAACTGCATTGAATCGTCATCCGGTGCAAGACCTTTTACCGCGCGAACCATCCCCAATTCATTATCTGCGCTAATTTTAAAGAATCTTTGTACGCTTCCACTGTTAAAGGAATATTTATTTATAAGCTCAGCATCACTGCAACTTGAGGCTCTAAGATGACAAGTATCAGCTTTCTCATCGATGACCGATATCAAACCCAAGAACTGCAGAATTTTTATGAACGTTAACGTATGTTCTAACTTTAACGTATCTTTAACAGCACTTGGATTATTAACGAGTAAATCTTTAAGTCTTGCAAAACTCGCGAAATTCAACGGCACATTGTGTGAAAGCAAGACCTCAGCTTTATCATTGAATATACACTGAGTAAGTACATCACTGAGCCATTTGTTCGAGAACATTTTCGCATAGTTCCGCAAGATTTCGGCAGTGAATGGAACAGCCACAGCGGTGGGTGTAGCATTTCGATTTCCAACATATGACATTACAGATTTAGTGTTGAACAAAGTTAAAGACGAATTCAAAACAGCGTGTCCGTTTAGAAGATTGTCCACCAGGTTGAAGTGATCTTCCATTGAATGTTTAGCTAAAACTGTCGTGACCTCCTGTTTGGATAGCCCGAAGTACTTTGCGACGCGCTCACTATCAGAAAAAGCCGAATGCTCAATACGATACATGGTTATTTTCTTCGAATGTTCTTCTCCAGGTTTTTGCAGCATTAGCTCCAGGGTTTTGAACGTCCCTAGGTAAAGGGCCGTTGATTGTCCGTCTTGAATTACCATCTTACTTAAATTTATGATGTACGAGGCTAAATAGGGTCTTTGTATTTTGGACAGCTCCCCTATTAAGGCAGGTTTGCACAGTGCATCATAGGCATCTACAATAACGATAACATCTCTCTTTAGGCATTTTCGTAGGAGTCGTATCAAAACAGACGGACTCTTCCAAAATCTATTCGGCGTCACTGCATCGTCCATCCCACCTAGGTACCATTTTAAGTTTTCTCTGTCCGAGTCTGTTAAGTTTTGGTGGAGGGTGAGGGATGGATAGTAGCTCATCATTTTTCTTATCACTATCCTGAGGTATTTATGGAAGTCCTGTATTTGGAAAGCATCATTTTTTATGAAAGCAGCCTGCGTGGTACAACTTAACGGGGCTAAGTCGAAGTAAACCACGGCGTAGTTTTGAAAGTGCTTGTCGAAGAAATCTTTCATTTCAAAAATATCTGTGCCCTTGAAAAGTTCATATGCAGCGGTTTTGTATTTGTCGTTAAACCTCTCCACACCGTTCACGATTTCAACCGAGGCGTTCAGAAACTGGACGGCCATTTTTGCAAGAGCGGATTTGCCGAAACCAGGAGGTGCAGTTACGTACCACTGCTTAGGTTGGTGGGTCAGCCATTCGTAGAGGAAAAATGTCTTGTCAACAAACGCTTTGCTGTGTCGGATTTCAGAGAATTCTGCGCTTGATAGGTTAAGATCCTGAAAAAAAAGAAGAAAATATTCTAAGGATCCTAAATATTATGTTAGACAACCTGCTAGGCCTCTTAAGTATTTGAGCAATATAACTATATAAGCCCAATGCGCGTCTCATGGCTTCTGTATGGACGTATTCATGCTAAAACGCAAACTCTTTGCAAGAAGTCCCCTTTAGCACTACGTCCACATGCGTGATTCGCAACTTTGTACACTTACATGCACTCAAATATTTACCAGTTTTAACTTAATTACATAAAGACTGCGGTTAGCAGAAAACAGCCAAGCCACATCAGCAATTTTCAAATTTAAGTGGGTAATTTAATTTTTACAAAAGACCGTTTGCGCGGATTCCTTTGACAATTTTTAAAAAAAAAAATTGCTTCGTACTATGCAAAAAATTCACTGAAATTTGCGCAATAATCCGGACAACCGTTTTCATATAAAAAATTAAATAACTCAATCAAATTTGGCAATTCGGCTTGGTTGCTTTATGCTTAACATGGTCCATTCATGTTATTTTTGAAACATTTACGATTGTTTCACATACAGTCATTTTTCGCATACTCTCTTGCATATTAGTCTCTTCCTTAAGATGACAGTAATCGCGAGCATTAAAACACGATTATTTTGGATTATTTTTCGTGTTTCAAGATGCCTGGTTGCAAGAAGGGGGAAGGGAGGGGGTACTTCAGAAATTAGCTGCCTGTCAATAAAAAAGAAATTTAAAAAAAATCAATTAAAATAATAAAAAAGTACTTAACCAGTGAATCACTCTTCGCTCTGCATTCGTTTCCGTCGACCGAATGCGCATTTGAAGCTAAGCCTGGTTGAGATTTCTTTCCATCTGAGCCTAGCCAAAACGACTGGTGAAGTCTTCCATTATTCGCATCCAAAATATCTGAAATATGCTTTCTTTCGTCATCTGCCCAGTCTACACGTGCTTGAGAGAAAGTTCGGCCAATCAAGGAGATGCACAACACTAGTACCATTTTCTTCATGTTTATTCCCTTATTCATTCTTGTTTTTGGAAACAATACAACAAACGACATCGCTGTAAAAAGAGGACATTGAAATCGGAGATTTAGAAAAATTTAATAGACAACCTAAAAATTCGCATTCATTCGGCATAGGCAGATCTAGACACATGGAGCGGGAGGAAAGGAGGGGGGTCGAGGGCCTCCCCCAGAAAACTTCGAATTTCTAAAGCATCTAATATGCAGGTTAAGGTCCAAGCCTAAATTGCGACTCAAACGATCATTTTGTCCCCCGTTTGATATCAAACTTTCGAAGAACAAATTGAATGAGAAGCGTCAGCTTGTAAGACAACTTTTGTAAAATGATTGTTGTTTATTCCCATTATTGCTACATGATATTATTTTAAACATTACTTAAAAATCAACGAAAATTATTTCAGAATCAGGAATTCCATTGATAAACAGGAAAGAAACACATTAGATCTACAGTCCAGACTCTTAAAAACATCAACAAGAAATAATACTCTTGATTCAATCGGATTTTTGCTTAAATCAAGAACCAAGCCTCTTAATTCGAGCGGATTTCCTTTTGATTTAAGCAAAAATCTGATTGAATCATGAGTATTTTGTCTTGCCAATGTTTTCGAGAGTCTGGACTCTAGATCCAATGTGTTTTTTTTTTCAGTGTATGACACGTGTCTTTGAGGTTATGTTTTATTAATGAAATAATAGTAAACCTACCTAATTTATAGGGCTCTATGATTTTCTGGATGATTTTATCAACTACTCCCGAGGTTGCCTGGCATCTTGTAAAAATAAACACAATGGTGAAAGTATATTCTAAGTATGCACTTCACATTTGATATTCAATATGCTCTCAATGCATTTAATTTGTTGAGCACTGTTTTGAGCTGATTTGTTTTGCTACGAACTTCTAACGACTAATTTCGTCACTAAAATGACGGATCTAAACGTCCACGGAGACTCGAAAGTATCAAACAAATATACTGACTTATAATTTCGGATTTTCATTTGGATCAAAAGACTTAAGGAAATTGTAAATGCACACGGAAGTGTAGAGTAATCAAACTAAAATGCCGACGCACCTTTTATCACCTGAACAGAGCGAACAATGCAGCGGTAACTGATAATATTTCATATGCGTTCCTTACAATCGCTTCGCAATTTATCGATTGACCTACTTTTCAACCTATAGAAAAGTATCGATAAACAGTTCGTTTGCAACGAGCATCTTAATAATCGATTCTTTACCACAGCTTTTAAATGGGGAAAAATCGATAATCGACCATTCATGCCACAAATTGGGTTCTATTAATAAAAATTAGAACATCCTGTCAACGCACCTGTAATACGGGGTGCTTCACATACCAGATATTTTTTGGATAATTTTAGGTGAAACCAAAACCGAGCCTTTTGAGTGTGAAATAGAAAACTGACATCACAGAAAGATACATTTACTCCTTCCACTCTCCCTCAAGGCCCTGCTGATGCAAACTTAAGGGCGGAACCGGAGGAGCCTATTACGAAGGCCGGACTTATCAGATCAGAACTAGCTCCCGTAGAAACTTTTTTCTTTGTATTTTTTTTCGTATACTATACTTAAAGGAGTCTGCATCAATTCACCAAAAAAATTTGCACCATTCATTAAAAAAAAATTAATATGTCGAGTAGCGGATTCAGAACTCCGCCTTTGGCAGGTCACATTTTGAGTAAGGGCCAGGCTGACTTTGAACCTAAAGACGAAAAATCAAAGAATCATTAATTTTTCCCAGGCTCCATTAATTCAATATGATCAACTGAAAACATAGGTGGGAACCCTGAACCCTGTATAAATTCAGCCCCCTTAAACCACACATGGTAGCCTCAAGAGGGTCCAAATTTTTCAAATTTTGATTCCACAGGGTTCATACCTGAACATAAAGTCCCTGACATTGGGCATGACATTGGGCATTCTTCATTTGGTTTAAAACACCCCACATTAAGTGCAACCGCTATAATAAAAAAATGAGTAAATGAACACTATATTAGGAAATTAGAAGGAATGATGAAAAATTGTTATTTTTTTTCGATTTCAAGAAGCAGAACTCGTATTTTTTTCAACAATTTTATTAAAGAACACCAGAAGTTATTCACACATTTACGGAAAGAAAGGGATCAGAACACATTCATCTTCTAATAAAATTTTCTAAAATTACATTGTAAAGAACTCGATATAAATTATATGGTCAGTATCACATGGTTTAAAGTGGTCTTGTTGTTATGGTGCCACACCTCCGCTGCAATTTCCACTGATTTCTCAGGTGCCACTGAAATTGCTATCAAAATCGTATCTTTGATTTTGAGTTTTGAAAAGCGGGGATCAGAGTCAAATATCTTGAAATATCCAAAATTAGACATAAAGTTTAAAACAGACGTTGCATTACTATTTAATTTGGATTGAATAATGATCCCAATTCCTTGCTTTCTTCGGAGCAAAACAACATCTATTCTTTTTGCAGCATCAGGCTTTACTCCTCCGGTTGGTTTAACATCACTTACCACGGGGGCTGTAATTCCAGCCTCCATTGAGTAGTCTTCACTGTGTTCAGTCGCAACCTTCTTTGAATACACATAAATTAAAGATTTCAGCTGATGCTCGGCCTCAGGAGCTTTTAATTTGACGATTCTAGAGATAGCCTCGCCAAGGGACTGCACTGAATCATTATTTAGAGCTAGACCTTTTACAGCCGCAACCATTGCCAAGTCGTCCTCTGCACTAATGTTAAACGAATTCTGTATACTACCACTACGGTATACATAGTCATTCATGATCTCGGCATCACTACAACTGGAAGCTCTTATACTATACACATTAAATTTTTCATAAGAGGTTGATATTAAACCCAGAAATTGTAGAAATATGATGAATGCTGTGGCATGCTCTAGACTTAAGTCTCTCATACCACGGTCTGCCGTAAAATTACTGATCAAGTGCGTTATTCTTGTGATGCTTGTAAAGCTTGCAAAACTTATTTTCACAGCAGCTGGTATCGCGATCTTTGTTTTATCCTCGTATATACATTGGGTCACAACATTGCTGACCCAATCACTCTCAAACATTTTTCTGTAAAGGTACATAATCTCGGCAGTCAAAGGCATTACGAGGGCGCTGGGTGAAGAATTTCTACTCTCGATGTACGAGAGCACAGACTTAGTGTTGAACAGAGTGAGGGATGATGCTAAAACTGCGTGCCCGTTCAGTAGGTCATTGACTATTTTGAAGTGATCCTCCATCGAGTATTTAGACAAAATGCCAGCAACCTCCTCCTTGGACAAGCCGAAGAACTGCGCGAGTTTCCTTTCATTTGAAAAGGGCGTATGTGTAATTTGATTCGCTTTTTTGTGTATCGCTGTTTGAGAAGGTTTTTTAAGCATCAGTTCTATCGTATTGAACGACCCTAGGTACAGGACCGTTGTTAGGGCATTTGAAGCTGTCATACCACTGAAATTGATGAGGTATGAAGCTAAGTAGGGTCTTTGCACTCGCTGAAAATCTCCAAACATTGTAGGAATGCACAATGCGTCATAATTATCTATGATGACAATGACATCTAGTTCCAAGTATTTTTTCAGAAGATGCAAAAGAAATGATGCACTATTCCAGAATTTAGGTGGACTCACATCAGGGTCCATCCCTTCCTCTAGATACCCTTTGAAGCTTCTCCTTTCGGCATCCGATAGGCCCTGATGGTGGAGGAGGGATGGATAATGGTTCATCATCCTTTTTATTACCATCTTGAAATATCTGTGGAAGTCCTTCGAATGGAAGTCGTCCATCTCTGTAAAGGTCGCTTCTGTGGTGTTACTCAAAGGGGCTAGATCGATGTATATAACAGCGTACTTGTGAAATCGCTCTTCAACGAACTCCTTCATCTTGAAAATGTTCGTACCTTGGAAGAGTTCATAAGCAGCGGTCTTGTATTTGTCGTGGAACTTTATCGCTCCATTTACAATTTCGAGTGAGGCGTTCAGAAATTGAACGGCCATCTTTGCCAGGGCGGACTTGCCGAAGCCAGGGGGTGCGGTAACGTACCAACGTTTTGGTCGGAAGTTCAGCCATTCGTAGAGGAAAAGCGTTTTGTCTACAAAGGCTCTGCTGTTCCGAATTTCGGCAAATTCTGAGCTTAAAGAAACAAGATCCTGTATAATCAGATAGAAATAGACTTAGACGAAAACAATCGCAGTTTTATTTGACATTTTTCATCAAATATCATTATTTCCATTACAACGTATACTAGGAGCTCCCAGGTAAATAGGAATACCAAATAGCTGGCTATAAGCTATCAAATCAAAATAAATATGAAAAATTGAACTACAAGCAAAAAATAAAAATGTAACGTAATCAAAGACATGACAGCATCATTGTAGCCTGTATCGTAGTTAGCATCATGTAGTCAATTACTTTACATTTTGTTTATTTTTGATTTGTAGCTTGATTTTCATCTTTATTTCTTATTTGAAGCGCCTTTTGTATACCGACGGCCTACTTGTTTGCCCAGTTAAGAGTGAGAATGTTTGTCTCTATCCATTTAATTTTTTTCTATAAAGAGTAAAATTTTAATAGGCTCCATCGGACTCATGAGGATAGAAGGGCAAAATGAACGACCAAATATTCAACCTGTGAATGATGCGTCCCAAAAAAATTTTTCTCGTCCATCTTCGGCCGGAGTGGCTCGTGCAAATGTTCACTGTCCGCATTCAAACTATCCGCAAGTTTCTTTTTTTCTTCATCCACCCAATCTGCTAGTGATCGCGGGATAAGTACGCTGATCATGAAAACACATGTCAATACAGTTACACGCTTCATGAGCACTCTAAGAGTCATTCTTGTTTCCAGAAAAGAATGTAGTTGCTACAACAAAATAAATAAATAAAATAAAAAGTAAGGAAAAGCAATCTTGCGATTAGATAAGAACTTAAAATATAAAATTTGAAGGGATCGTACTACGGAAACGTATCCTTGAATTTGCAGAGAATTTATGACGAATTTTTTTTAGGAACCTGATCGGCTGTATGACTTTGTGCTCTCCATAGCTCCCGTGAAAATTTAGTTATGTCCTCGCATCAGGAAAGTGGCAATATGATGCACACGTTGTTTCTTATTAATTATATGCTGAATGTGTAATAATAAACGCAATATGAAATCGGTACTCCACGCATCGCGAATGAAAAGCTTAATGGTTGTGAATTTTCAGCTTTCTTAAAAAATGGGTCCATTGCAATCTTCAGCTAAATCAAAAAGTAGAGTTGCACTACTGGAAATGGTTCAAAACTCACGATGAGCGCATCGGAAAAGTTCGAAATACACTCTTAATTTCAGAATCTGCGTAAGAAACATGCGTTTTGTATGCTTCCCGCTTAGAAAACGATACTACGATACTTATAGTAAACATTTCTTAAGAAGAGTCGTTCAATCCAACCCTTGCGCATTATGATACTACACAATATTCAATATAACCGACATTTTCGCGCTCAAATTGCAAGAAAGCACCATGGTGTTTATCAACGCAAGGAAAATGTAAATATCAACACGCCGGTTGATAAAAGCTCCTCTCATCATGTGAGTTTTAATGGGTTTGCATCGGCCAAGTTGAATATTGCGTAACCTCGTGCGCAAGGGTTGGATGGAACGAGCCTCCTACAAAACGTTCATCAGTTCCGTAGTGTCGTTTTCGAAGCGGGAAGCATATAAAAACGCGTAGTTCTTCAGCACGTACGACGTGACGAGATGACGTGCGCAGTGTATTTCAGACTTTCTCGGTGCGTGATCGTGAATTTTCAGCTATTTTCTATCAGATACCTAAATAAGTGGACGTAAAATCCGTGTATCAAAAGATATCCTAGAAGAGTAGGAAAATACATTATAGGATGGGCCCACAAAAATACTATCCCGGATGCTTGAATTTTTCACACCTTTTTTTTTAAAATGGAAGCCTGAATTTTATACATCGAGAGTTCCGTTGGTCTGGTGCCTCGCTGAAGTTCGGTTTTAGTGCTTAATCAAGAATCATCAGTGGCACTTCTTGCAGGATGGCATTATTGATTTTTCTCCGTTTGAATTCATTGTAAATATCGATTCTATACGTGAGGCAATCTGCCTCACTCAGAATTGATTGTTTAGTGTACAATTAAAGTGAAAGAAAAAAGCGTTGAAAAAATTAAATTGCTGATTTAACAATTTAATTGCTAAAAAAAGTGACCGCAATATTTTAACATAGATTTCACAACACAAAAATGCTACTTTAACCACTACTGGAAGCTAATTTAACCACGAGGGTGCTTAACGTAGCATTTCTGTGTAGCAAAATCTACTTTGAAACATTGCAGTCACTTTTTTAGCAATTGAATCGTTAAATCAGGAATTTTATTTTTTCCGTGACCCATTTGCGAGTATTGTTACCGATTTATTATCGCGTCTAGTGATTCCAAAATGCTATTTTAATAGCTTTGAGATTACAGCTACATCTCCGAATGTAAATTCAAAAGTAGGATTAGTCACTTTTGGATTTTAGTGTGGAAAGTTACGTTTTTTAGATACTAAATGATAGATCAGCGAATGTCTATATTTCATGAGCCTGCTTTTCATAGTGATTTCTTTATTTATGATTAATGATTTATTTAAAAAGCAATGATGACTTTGAGCCCGTCATAAAGAGATACTTCAGTTATTGAAATTAATATAAGCACTTACGATCATATATGCGACTTTGGATCAAAACACCTGGACGTGAAAAGAAGTACCGAATGATCCCGCTTCCTGCACACTTTCCGTCCCTCACTGACCAACTTTTAAATTTTTTATCAATTCAAAGGTATGTAAAGTGTTTTCTTGTTCGTTCAACTTGTAATTAGGTCATATGATTATCGAATTCAGTGCATGCGTATGACCCGGAAGAGGTAGACAGCATGAAAATATTTTAGAATTTTGCTTTCTCTAGTTTTTGGCAAAATAATTTGCGAAGAACCGACAGACCTGAATCTAATTTAAGGAACTTGGAAGCAGCTTGAGAACTCCAAAGAAGTATTTTTGGGGGTTGATTTCCTCGGTATCCAGAAGGCTCTGAGCGTGCACCAACTGATATAGAATTGATGGCTTCAGCCATACTCAGCATATTACCATTTCTCGCTTCAATTTCCTCTGCTGTTTCATGTTTTTACGGGAAAAGTGACAAATTCATGCCTCGAAATTTTTCGTGAATTTCTTCTTGAGAAGAATAAACTAAAGTAATTCTGAAAAGGTAACTTAATCATCTTGTAAAAATAAGACATAAGAAGTAATTAAGTGACTTATTGTCGCCTTTCTGACATATTATGGGCCTATCTCAATTTCAACATGAGCTCTATTTCGCACATAAATCAATGCTTCTTGGGGCTCATGTAGGAATTTAGATACGCCCTCATGCCAGAGAAGCGAAAAAATTGTCTTCATTGGATGGAAAATATTGTCTTCAGTTGGACTGATTCTGGTTTCTTCCCACCAAAAACCGCGAGAGTTTTACCATGGAAGATCTGAATAATTCGGAACTTGCGCGCATAGTTGGATGCAATGATTCAATAATGACGTACTCAGTAACAGTTGTTTTTAGTTAAATTAAATATGCCTAAAACTAACATTTTCTTCAGAGAAAAGATTCTGAAAAAGTCAAATTTATAAAAAAAAATATAAAATTAAATATATATTTGTACAAAATGTGTAAATCAGATGTAAAAGTACAGATTAATTTTTTGAAATATTTTCTATAAAAGCTTGGAGCGATGAAGCCACAAAGTTCAAATTATCACTGACTTACATTGTTTATAATAACGTGTTGCAAAGTGGTTTTTCCGTTTTGGTTCCACACCTCCGCTGCGATTTCAACAGATTTATTCCGCGACACAGAAATTCCTATCAACATCTTGACTTTAATGTTGAACTCTGAAAAGCGAGAATCTGAATCGAGTACTTCGACGTATCTACGATCACCCATTTCTTTCAAAACAGCCGTCACGTTGGCATCAAATTTGGAAGTCAGAATGACACCCATTCTCTTTTTCTTTAGGATCAAAATTAAGTCAATCCTCTCGCTAGGTCTAAAACTCCCCTGCAATCTTAAATTGTTCGTCGTTGGGGCTACAATGCCTGCCTCCATTGCAAACTCTTCATTGTACTGAGTAGCAACTTTTCTTGAACACACATAAATCAAAGACTTCACTTGATATTCAGCGTCAGGGGCTCTTATCCTGACAATGTTTTGGATAGCTTCGCCCAAAAAATATATTGAAGGATCATCTGGTGAGAGACCTTTCAATGCACGGATGATTGCCAATTCATCTTCTGCGCTAACTCTAAAGAGCTTCTGCATGCTATTACTACTGTACAAGTATTTATTCAAAAGCTCAGCATCACTTTGACTGGAGACTCTAAAATCGTAGACATTGTGCGTTTCATATACAGCGGATATTAAACCTAAAAACTGTAGAATTTTAATGAATGAAGTAGTTCTTTCTAAACTTAGGTTTTCTCTACCGTGGGGTCCTGTAATATTATCCTTCGCAATGCTCAGTCTTGTAAAGGTTGCAAAGCTCATCACTAACACAGGCGACAGCATGATTTCAGTGTTATCTTCGTATATACACTGAGACACAACATTACAGAGCCACTCACACGTGAATAATTTTTCATAGTGATGAAGAATCTCGTCAGTGAATGGCATAAAAAAGGCACTGGGTGAGGAATTTCTATTCTCGATGTATGAAAAGACGTGTTTAGTATTAAACAGAGTGAGATTTGTCCGTAAAATTGCATGCCCATTCAAGAGGTTATTGATTTTTTGGAAGTGATCTTCCATTGAAAACTTCACCAAAATGTCTGCAACTTCTCGTTGCGATAGTCCAAAGTACTTGGCAATGTGTTCATCGGTTGAGAAGGCCGTATGCAAGATATCCGGCGATTTCGAATTGCTTAAATTAGAAGGTTTCATAAGCATCAGTTCAACGGTGTTAATCGATCCGAAATACAGTGTTATTGTTGGTATGTGTTGCACTATCATTTTATTTAAATTAATGATGTAGGAGGCTAAGTAGGGCCTCAATACTTTTGCAAATGTTCCGATCATACTAGGTTTGCATAATGCGTCATAGGAATCCATGATCACGACGACATCCTTCTTCAGGCATCTCTTGAGGAGGTTCCTCAAGAATGACACGCTATTCCAGAACAAAGCCGGGCGTGGATTGCTTATCTCCATTCCTTGTTCAAGATACTCCCTTAAGCTTTTTCTCTCGGGATATGTTAGGTTCTGGTGGACGATGAGAGATGGATAATAGCTCACCATGTTCTTTATTACCATCTTGAAGTACTCGTGGAAGTCTTGCGTATGAAAGTCATCATCTTTCCGAAAGATAGCTTCCGTGGTGTTGCTCAAAGGAGCCAAATCAACGTATATGACGGAATAGTTCTGAAAGTGTTTGTTGAAAAATTCTTTCATTTCAAAGATGTTGGTGCCTTGAAATAGTTCATACGCGCTGGTCTTATTTTTTTCGTGGAACTTCTCTACTCCGTTGATAATGTCGAAAGAGGCGTTCAAAAACTGGACGGCCATTTTCGCCAGGGCTGACTTGCCGAAGCCAGGGGGTGCGGTCACATACCAGTGCTTTGGCCGGTGGGTCAGCCACTCGTGGAGGAAAAGTGTCTTGTCGACGAAAGCTCTGCTGTTCCGGATGGTGGAGAACTCTGAGCTTGATGGGACGAGACCCTGAAAATGAGATGAAGCTGGTTTAATATTTATGAATCCTCAAAATAAAACTCTTTTATATGTGAGGGATTTGTGATTTTAGTACTGATTACTATGTAAACTTTCGCGAGAAACACGATGATACCACTGGGTTTCTCTCAAAAAACTCCAAGGCTCGAAAAAGCACTCATAGCTGAGGCCGTAATGGAGGGATATCCCATGCTATCCTGCGAGCCCACTTCTATATCAATCCTCTCTATCCCTCCTTCCTCCATGCCCTTATCATTGCATGGAGAGTTTGACTTGATATTGGGCCCTTAGTGTAGAGCGTGGGATATCCCCTCCATCACGACCTCAACTTTGACAGCTTTCGGGACTTCGGAGTTCGTTTCAGAGGAAACCATAGCGCCATTGTGTTTTTCGCAAAATTGTACAAAGGAGTCAGTATTTTAATTGCAAATTCCTGCCACATGGAAGAGTAACACGCGTGTGTCAAACAGTTTGATTGTGAACTGTATCAAGTACGATGCACCTCATGAATGTCACAAAAAATTGAAATTTGAAACTGTGCATTTTGAACTGTGATTGAAAGTTCGTTATTGATGCAGAGTGAGAAAGATAAACGCCAATGTCGCGTAGAAGGAATTTTACAAAAGAGAGGCTGATTGCAGAGGAAAAATTTGGATGAATCCTAAAATTTAAATGTATGCTGGCTTTGGATGTGTCAGTATTTCTTACTATAAATACTCAGTATATTTGCATAGATGTAACTATAAAAATTAGACATTACAATGTTATAGAAAAGCCATTATTTACTGGCAATGGAAGGCTCATCAAGGAAATTATGTAATCCAAAAAATGCAGATAGGAAGTAGGTGAAATTAGGTCGACTGAGAGGATGCCGCTAGAGTGACCTTGCCTTCAAATAATTATTTTGCTCTCTCGAAAAAGCTTCCGTAGGCTGAGAAAAGAGAAAAGTCAATAACATCAAAAGAGTACTTAACTATTGAATGATGTTGCATTCGAGATTCACTCTTGTCCGGTGCGTAAGATTTTGAGTTTTTTTCTGTATTTTGTACGTCTGCCAGTGGCGCAATCGACTCGTGCAATTTATCGTCATTTGTGTCCAAATTGGTCGCTAAAATCCACTCTACACGTGCGTGCGAAAAGGATAGGCCGATCGAAAAAACCCACCAAAGTGCTGTCAAAAACTTCATATCTTCTCTTGCAGTCCTCAATTCTAAAAATGAGTTTATTTACAACCAAATATAATGGAAGTTGAGTTGAAAACGAAAACGTAAACTAAATAGTTAATGCTGTCAACATATTGCGTCTTGTGCCGTTTTTATTTTCTCACCACTGGAATTGCACGAAAATTCACCTCGCAAAATTTAGTGAAAAATCGAAGAGCATCTTGAAAATGAGCTAAACTTTCTTACTTTTTAGTAATGTGAAATCTATAAATCTTAAGGAGGGTATATCTCTTAAAGGTTGTATAATTTCAGTAAATGCGGGGTTAGTTCTGAGTGTGTTCACATCAAAATAATATGACAGCATTCAACTACACAGAATGATCTGCATTTAAAATATCAAAATCATTTTTGATAACTCACTTTTAATTGGACATATGTCCCCCAAACGGAACTATGTGCATTAAAACATGAACCCTGAGACCCATAAGAATACATGCATAACAGGGCTTACATCTTAATGTACACAGTTCCGTTTTCCAGAAATTCGTCCAACCGTCCAAGTTAATGGGTGATATTTGTAAAAATCCTCTTTAGAATATTTTCAATGTTTGTGATTTGTAGTTATTTTGAACGTTCATGGGCAAATGACAATTCTGTCTGCTGATTTTTGAAAGGCAGGTGGTGGACAAACAAATTGAAGGAACATTTTTACAGAATTGATTTTTGTAAATAGGGAAGAAATACACCACCAAAATATACAAAATATACCACCCTTATGACATACTTTTGAGGTTAGGCTGGTGTCAAGTTAGATAGGATGTTAGTTAGATAAGTTGTTTTGTAACCACGCATATTTATAAGTGAAAATTGAATAGCTGGAGTAACAAAATCTAATATTTTGAGGAAATTTTAACACTCACACTTCCAATTTAGTAGGGACAGAACTGTTTCACCGTTGCAGTGATTTGTTTCGCTCAAATGTCATTTATTTATCTGTTTGAGAATGATAAACAATACGATTCGTACACCAAGAAAAAATACAAGTACAAAACAAACTTAGATGACATACTATTAAAGTTTCACGTTTGAGACAAAGAATCGAAGGAACATTATGAACTTGACCGGAAGTGCAGCATACCTTTTGGACCCTGGAAATGCAGGTGCACTATACTTTGTTTTACTTTCAACGAATCTATGAAATCTTATCAAATCAATGGTCACTGATAAGGGTTTTTGTATGCTCGCCGTATGATTAAGGAATTTAACCAATTTCTCAACAGGATGAGAATGGTGCTGGGTCCAAATAGTTTTTCGGGGGAAAAGACCGATAATTTTCATTTGATTCCAAAATTTGAACATTAATAAATCTCAAGGCAATACTAAAGTGAAAGCACTATTATTAATTCGAGTTGAAATTGTTGAGTCTCATGAAAATGTTCGGAATTTTTCGGCCTTGATTTCCCAGCAGAAAAGTATGGACTCAGCTTTTCTCTACCACCCTGTTACTGACAGTTCGGGCCACATGTTTAAATGTGTCGTCAGCTGAGTTGGCACATGTTTACATTTCATCTGCAAGCGACCGCAATGCAGTCGTCCAATAGGAATCGAGGATTGACCATGCTCACGATCGGGCCGCGGTCAATCCTCGATCGCCATTGGACGATCGCATCGCGATCGCCTACAGGATGAATGTAAACAAATTCCAACTTAGCTGATGACACCTCTTTTATACTTAACAACGTTTTAATGGATTTGTATTTAGAGGCAATTATGGAGGAGAGTAGATCCCAAAAGTTTATTTTCGTGAGAAGTTCCTTTGTTGAAGACAGTCACATTTTACGTGAATAAGTTCGGGTGAAATTCCTATAAACCTAGCTGTTTGCGCCTGAAGAATGCCCGCGTTACACACCCACTAAAAATGAGAGAATACAGTGGGACATTGATGTTTCGATGGTATAACGCCTAGATACAACTATTCGTCCTCTTAGGATAGCCATATTGCATACATTAAAAGATGTAGGCGCCCTGGATTTTTGGCCTTGTTCTGAGTTAACGGTATTCTGTTGTCACCAGTCAAAAACGCCTTCAGTTTTGAGTGACACTTCACCACCCACACGGGAGTTAAAATATTTGTATCAATAGCATTGAGAATGTTGATACTACCTCGTAGGGTCCTCTAATTGCTCACCGAACATTCATGATGTATTGACTCGCATTCAGTCGAAAACAATCTCAATGGAATCTGTTTGACCGATTCGCAAATGCTTTAGTAATTGCTTCGTTTTTTCGCTGATTCTGACTTTCCAGGCTGAGAGGTCGGCGTCACTTTGGTGCCCCAGCTGGACAAGGCTCAATTTTTAAAAATCGACCGAACTTTTGGGTCATCTTAAAAAATTGCGTTATTTTTATCGATTATACATAAGCGAAAATCATATTTTTTGCAACAATTTTATTAGAAAACATTTAAAGATTCACATAGAAGGAACAATCAGAGCACATTCGTGTTTTGGCAATGGTCTCTAAAACTACATCATAATCAACTCGACATGCATTACATGTTCAATAATATATGTTTTACAAAGGTCCTTCTGTCATAGTCCCACGCTTCTGCTGCAATTTCCACTGATTTCTCAGGTGTAACTGAAATTGCTATCAAAAGCCTATCTTTGATTTGGAGCTTTGAAAAGCGAGGATCCGAGTCAAATATTTTGAAATATTCAAAATTAGACATTGAATTTAAAACAGACGTTGCATTATAATGTAATCTAGATTGTATAATGACCCCAATTCCTTTATTTTTTTGGACCAAAATTATATCCATCCTTTTGTTGACAATAAGTTTTCCTTCTCCAGTCGGTTTGACATAACTCACCAGGGGGGCTGTAATTCCAGCCTCCATTGAGAAGTCTTCACCGTGTTCAGTCGCAACCTTCTTTGAATACACATAAATTAAAGATTTCAGCTGATGCTCAGCCTCAGGGGCTTTTAATTTGACGATTCTAAAGATAGCCTCGCCAAGGGACTGCACTGAATCGTTATTTGGAGCTAGACCTTTTACAGCGGCAACCATCGCCAGGTCGTCCTCTGCACTGATTTTAAATAAATTCTGTATACTACCACTACGGTATACGTAGTCATTCATGATCTCGGCATCAATACGACTGGAGGTCCTTAATTTGTACACATTAGCTGTTTCGTCACGAGTCGATATTAGACCCAGAAATCTTAAAAATATAATGAATGATGTGGCATGCTCTATACTCAGGCTTTTTATACCACGAGCTGTAGTCATATTACTAATCAAGTGCGTAATTCTTGTAAAGCTTGCAAAACTTATTTTCAAAACTGGTGGTATCTTGATCTTTGCTCTATCAGTGTAAGTACACTGGGTCACAAAATTAACGACCCATTCGCTCTCAAACATTCTTCCATAGTGGTTCAGGAATTCGGCAGTCAAAGGCATTATGAGGGCGCTGGGTGAAGAATTTCTATTCTCGATGTACGAAAGCACAGATTTAGTGTTGAACAGAGTAAGAGATGATTTTAAAACTGCGTGTCCGTTCAAAAGGTCATTGACTATTTGGAAATGGTCCTCCATTGAGTACTTGGATAAAATGTCAGCAACTTCCTGCTTGGATAGTCCAAAGTACTTTGCGAGTTTCTTCTCGTGTGAAAACGGCGTGTGTGTAATTGGATTCGCCAATTTGTGAAACCCTAATTGACCCGGTTGTTTGAGCATCAGTTCTATGGTGTTGAACGATCCGAGATACAGAACCGATGTCAGGGTATTTGAAGTTATCATGCCACTGAAATTGATCAGGTACGACGCTAAGTAGGGTCTTTGCACTTGATGGAAATCTCCAAATATTGCAGGTTTGCACAAAGCATCATAATTATCTACGATAATAATAACATCCAGTCTTAAGTATCTTTTCAGGAGATACCTAAGAAACGCTGCACTATTCCAAAATTTAGGCGGGCCCACATCAGGGTCCATCCCGTCTTCTAGATACCCTTTCAGGCTTCTTTTCTCGGCATCCGATAGGCGCGGATGGTGAAGGAGGGATGGATAATAGTTCATCATCTTCTTTATTACTATCTTGAAGTATCTGTGAAAGTCCTTCGAATGGAAGTCGTCCATCTCTGTAAAGGTCGCTTCCGTAGTGTTACTCAAAGGGGCTAGATCGATGTATATAACAGCGTAATTGTGGAATTGCTCGTCAATGAACTCGTTCATCTCGAAAATTTTTGTGCCTTGGAAGAGTTCGTATGCAGCGGTCTTGTATTTGTCATGGAACTTTGTCGTCCCATTTACAATTTCGAAAGAGGCGTTCAGAAATTGGACGGCCATCATTGCCAGGGCGGACTTGCCAAAGCCAGGGGGTGCAGTCACGTACCAACGTTTTGGTCGGAAGTTCAGCCATTCGTAAAGGAAAAGCGTTTTGTCTACAAAGGCTCTGCTGTGCCGAATTTTGGCAAATTCTGAGTTTGAGGAAACGAGATCCTGAAAAATCATATTCAAATTAAACTTTATGAATCGTCAAAATTCTTTCGGACCCTGAAATAAAGTTATTCGTCTTTCTTGCGATTCGCCTGCATAATTATTGAGAGAAAAAATAATTGATAAGGAAGGAAACCCTATGAAAAGAAACAAAAAGTAGTAAAAAAAGAATGAAAAAATAGAATAAAATGGACTTAAAGTTTAAAAGAATTGAAAACTCTATTTAAAATAAAAATGATGACTTCGGAAATTTTTCAACTGGGTTTGTAATGTTACAAAATTCTTCTTATGTCCTATTTGGTTTCAAACTAGCCATCAGTTTTACGTCGCAGTGAGCCATTACTAGATTTTTTCTCAAAATTTGGACAAACTTTAGAAGTATAAACACGTACAAAACCAATTGCAACGTTTATATACGCTACAAATAATTCGAGAACAATTGTAACCTTATTGGGGTTATCCATATAATATCTTTATTTCTATCACAACGCATGCTAGGAACTGCCAAGTACACCGGAATGCAAATTAGCTGGTCCAGCTATCAAATAAGAAATAAATATGAAAAATCAAGCCGCAAGCCAAAAAAACAAAATGCAATGTAATCAGTTACATGATAGCATAATTGGATCTTGTAATTAAATTGATTAAATTATATTTTGTTTTTTGGCTTATAGCTCGGTTTTCATCTGTATTTCTTATTTGAACTTGAGGACCTTTATAGGGAGAGTTGAGACAACGCATCTCATGAATATCACAAACGGGAGGAGAGATTACACAAATTGAACGTTTTCCGTAATCTTTGATCAACTCATTCCCGAGCTCTCGTCTTTCTCTCCTCTCTCATTTTTTTGGTACCTTGCCGTGCCCCTAATAGCCCGGCCCAGTTTATAATCTTTGCAATTGGTGAAACTGTAATCTTTATGTCCGTTTGTGACAGTGTGGCGGCCTTAAATACGGGAACCAATCAGAAATGGATTCGTATTGTCTTTACTCTCGGTATAAATGAGGAGCTCAAATTTGAAACGCCAAATTTTGTCCACCGACGGCCTGTCTACCCAGTTGAAAGTGAGAATGTTTGTTTCTAGACAATTATTTTTTTCCCATAATGATGAGTAAAGTTTTTGCCGGAATTATCTGTCTCATGAGGATACGTGAGCAAAATAAACGACGAAATATTCAACCTGTGAATGATGCGTCCCAAGAAAATCGTTTTCGTCCATCTTTGGTGGGAGTGGCGTGTGCAAATTTTCGCTGTCTGCATTCAAACTATCCGCAAGTTTCTTTTTTTCTTCGTCCACCCAATCTGCTAGCGCTTGCGGAAAAGTTCGGCTGATCATGAAAGCACATGTCACTAAAATCACATGCTGCATGAGCGCCGTTGGAGTCATTCTTGTTTCCAAAAAGAAATGTAGTTACTAAAAAAAAATATATATAAAATCAATAGAAGCAACCCATTGATTACATAAAGCGTAAAATACATAATTTAAAGAGATAAACAGAGAGAAATTTCAACTTAAAAGTTTGGTTAATATGGGAAGTCTCTCCATTGTTTTCTGCGCTAAATTTACCGCAAACTGTACCAAAATCACACAAAATTTGTGTTGAATTGCTTGTCCTTTCTTATATTAACCGAAAGTAACACAAGAACACAAATATTTTTATTATTTTCGTATTACATCATCTAATTCTCAATTATACAGAGACTTTATGACGTATGAGCGTCACTTATTTTGGAGATAAACCCTATTCGCCATAAAACTCCGTGCTTCCATGGCTTCCGTGAAAAAGTAGTTATTTTCTTAAGTCAGAAAATTGTCTTTATGATACTTATGTTGTTTGTTACTAATTGTGTATTGAATATGCTATAATGAACGCAACATAAGATCGGTGAAGTGGCGACTTTGCAAGTCGGCAACACTGTAATTTCTTCATTTTAATTCGTTAAACATATCGATATTTCAAAAATAATCGCTTGTTTGCATACATTTATGTATAGGGAAAACAGCGATATCAATTTTCAAACGCCACTCGATTGGTGCTGGCCATGCCCCAATTATTAATTAAATCTTATTAATTTATTAAAATCTTAATGGTTTTGAATATTCAGCTTCATTAAAACCGTGAATCAATTGTAATAACGTATGGCCTCTTATATTTTAAAAGAAAATAGCCTAAAAATGAAGAAAAATTGCTGATGGAAATAGACAAGCTCCTTCAAAAATCTGTCAATATTTATCCACTCTTGCCCCAAGAAATTTTCTATTTTTAGAACATATAGCAATAAAACAAATCTATCCAATCCTTTCCTCTGCGAATAAATGTTTACAATACGTTTATGACATTCGTGAAAATCGTTTGAAATGTATTTCAGGTGATTAGGATAATATATTTTAGGATGATAAAATGAAAATGTTAGCTAGGTGGGGGGGGGGGGGGGGTACGACTCGCTCAATATTTCAGTAACAAGTTTTAAAATAGAAGCGCCTGAAATATAAAAATCAAGAGTTCCATTGCTGTAACATGTCATACTGAGGCTCAGTTTCAGTGCCTAGTCATCAGTTAATCAAATAATATTAGTGAAAATTCTTGCAAGATGGCATCATAGCTGTTTCTCCGTTTAAGTTTAATATCGATTCCATCGTTATAAAGCAATGGGCCTCACTTAGAATCAATTGATCGGTGTGTACTCGAATCGAAAAAAACATAACTTCACCATTTTGCGCGTAATGCTACCTATTATTATCACATCCAGTGATTCTAAATTGTTATTATAATAGCTTTGAGATTAGTATTACATCTCCGAATGTTAATTCAAAAGTGGAATTAGTCACTAATGGATTTGAGCGTCGACAGTAACGTTTTTAACATTCTAAACGCTGGATCAGCGTATCACCTACATACCTGGGTCCATTTTTCTCTGTGATTTTTTATTTTATGAAAAATGATATATGTAAAAAACAATCATGACTTCCAGCCTGTCGTAGAAAGATAGTTCGGTTATTGAAATTATTGTTCAAGTACTTACGATCATACAAGCGCCTTTGGATCAAGAAACGCGGACATGAAAAGAGGTACCGAATGATCCCTCTTCCTGCACACTTTTCGTCTCTAACTAACCAACTTTTAATTTTTTATCAATTCAAAGGTAAGCGAAGTGTTGCCATGTTCATTCAACTCGTAATTAGGTCGTATATGATTAGCAACTTAAATGCATGGGTTTGACTGGGACAAGGTACAGAGCATGGAAATATTGCTTCCTCTAGTTTTTAGCAAAATAATTTGCAAAGAACTAACGGACCTGAATCTAATTTAAGGAATTTAAGCAGCTCTGGAACTCTTAAAGAAGTATTTTTGGGGGGTTGATTTCCTCTATATCCATAAGTCTCTGCGTTTGTATCAACTAATGCAAAATTGATGGCTTCAGCCAAACTCAATTCACGCTTCGATTTCCTCCGTTGTTTCGGATCGGAATAATTCGGAACCTATTACGCTCATAATTAGGTGCAATGATTCAGTGATGACGTATTCAGTACACGAAAAAAAAAACAAAAAACTTCGTGCATGGGACCCGAAGTTGAGGTCATTTGGATCTCTGAAGTTTTCTGATCACGCATCCGAAAACTTGAGGTCGAGCTGCCGAAGTTCGGGTCAGACATCGAAGCACTTCGGTACATATCGAAGCACTTCAGATGTCTGACCCGAACTTCGGCAGCTGGACCTCAAGTTTTTAGATACGTGATCCGAAAACTTCAGAGATCCATATGACCTCAACTTTGGGTCCCACGCACGAAGTTTTTTTCTCCGTGGAAGAGAGTTATGTTTTTATCTAAATTAAAGAGACCTAAAACTCACTTTTTCTTGAAAGAAAATATACTTAAAAAATTTAACAAAAAATATAAAATCAAATATATATATATATATATATTTATACCAAATGTAAAAATCAAATATTAAAATATAAATTTATTTTTGACATAGGTTTTATAAAAGCTTGGAGGGGTAAAACCTCAAAGCTCGGGCTTCAGTGACTTGCAATATTCAATATAACGTGTTGCAAACTGGTTTTTTCGTTTCGGCTCCACACTTCTGCTGCAATTTCTACAGATTTATTCCGCGACACAGAAATTCCTATCAGCATCTTATCTTCAATTTTGAACCGTGAAAAGCAAGGATCTGAATCGAGTATTTCAAAGTATCTGCGGTCACTCATTTCTTTCAAAGCAGCCGTCACATTGGCATCAAATTTAGATGTCAGAATAACCCCCACCCCTATTTTCTTTTGGACCAAAAGTAAGTCTATCCTCTCGCTAGGTCTGTAACTCTCCTGCAACACTGAATTGTTTATCGTTGGGGCCACAATGCCCGCCTCCATTGCAAAATCCTCATTGTACCTAGCAGCAACCTTCCTTGCATATGCGTAAACCAAAAATTTTAGTTGATATTCGGCGTCAGGAAATTTTACCGTGAGAATGTTCTTGATAGCTTCGCCCATACACTGTACTGAATCATTATTTGGCGAGAGGCCTTTAAATGCACGAATCATTGCAAGTTCATCCTCTGCGCCAACTCTAAAAAGTTTCTGTATACTATTACTTCTGTACAAGTATTTACTCAAAAGCTCAGCATCACTTTGACTGGAGGCTCTAAAATCGTAGACATTGTTCGTGTCACGCACAGCCGATATTAGACCTAAAAATTGTAGAATTTTGATGAATGAAGTGGTTCTTTCTATACTAAGATTTTCCCTACCGTGGGACCCTGTGATATTATCTTTCGAAGCAGTCAGTCTTCGGAAGGTCGCAAAACTTATCTTTAGCCTAGGCGACAGCATGATTTCGGTTTTATCCTTGTATATACACTTAGTCACAACGTTGCAGAGCCAATCACTCGTGAACAGTTTTTCATAGTGATGAAGAATCTCGTCAGTGAATGGCATAAAAAAGGCACTAGGTGAGGAATTTCTATTCTCGATGTATGAAAGGACATGTTTAGTGTTGAACAGAGTGAGGGGTGTTCGTAAAACTGCATGCCCATTCAAGAGGTTATTAACTATTTGGAGATGATCTTCCATTGAATACTTCGTCAAAATGTCAGTAACTTCTCGCTGGGAGAGTCCAAAATACTTCGCAATTCGCTCCTCGGTTGAGAAAGCCGTATGCTTGATCCTATCTGCCGGTTTTGGATTACTTAAATTATACGGTTTCATAAGCATCAGTTCAACGGTGTTAAACGTTCCGAAATAAAGTGTTCTGTTCGGTATGCTTTGCACTATCATTTTATTGAAATTGATGATGTACGAGGCTAAGTAGGGTCTTAATACTTTTGCAAATTCCCCGATCGCACTAGGTTTGCATAATGCGTCATATGAATCTATGATCACGATGACATCCTTCTTTAGGCATTTCTTGAGGAGGTTTCTCAAGAATGACACACTATTCCAGAATAAAGCCGGACGCGCCCTAGTCTCCATTCCTTCTTCAAGATACTCTCTTAAGCTTTTTCTCTGCGGATATGTTAAGTTTTGATGGGCGAGGAGGGATGGATAATAGCTCATCATATTCTTTATTACCATCTTGAAGTACTTGTGGATGTCTTGCGAACAAAAATCGTCATCTTTCCGAAAGGTACCTTCCGTGGTGTTGCTTAAAGGAGCCAAATCAACGTATATGACAGAATAGTTCTGGAAGTGTTTGTTGAAAAATTCTTTCATTTCAAAGATTTTGGTTCCTTGAAATAGTTCATACGCAGCGGTCTTATTTTTTTCGTGAACCCTTTCTATTCCATTGAAAATGCTGAAAGAGGCGTTCAAGAACTGGACAGCCATTTTCGCCAGGGCTGACTTGCCGAAGCCAGGGGGTGCGGTCACATACCAGTGCTTTGGCCGGTGGGTCAGCCACTCGTGGAGGAAAAGTGTCTTGTCGACGAAAGCTCTGCTGTTCCGGATGATGGAGAACTCTGAGCTTGATGGGACGAGACCCTGAAAAATAGATAAGGCTGGTCAAATATTTATCAAAATAAAGCTCTTGGATGTGTGACGGATTTGCGATTTAAGTACCGATTACCATGTAAAATTTCGTGAGAAATACGACGATGCCACTGGGTTTTTCTGGACAAACCCCAACGCTCAAGAAAGCTCCCAAAGTATGTTGCCTCTGAATGTGTCTGTATTTCTTACCGTAAAAACTCAGTATGTTTGTTCACATTTAACAAGAAAAATTAGTGATTACAAAGTCTTTGAAAAGTCATCATTGATGGCAATGGAAGGTTCATGAAGGAAAGTGGGGTAGTCTAACAAATATAGCTAAAAAGTAGGTGAAATTAAGTTGACTGAAAGGATACCGCTTGAGCGTGTTTATCATAAACAAATTATTTTGCTCTTTTGAAAAAGCTCCTGTAAGATGCATTATACTGGTCTCAGATAAAGGAAAAGTCAATAACAACAAAAAGGTACTTAACCGGTGAATGATGCTTCATTCGAAATTCACTTTCATCCGACGTGTAAGATTTTGAATCCGTATGTTTTTCTGTCCCTTTCGCATCTGCTCGTGGCCAGATTGACTCGTGCAACTTATCATTATTTGATGCGTCCAAACTAGCTGCTAATTTCTTTGCTTCCTCGTTCGCCCATTCTGCGAGAGCGAAAGAAAAGGATAGGCCGATCAAAAAAACCGACCAAAGTGTCGTCAACAACTTCATGTCTTCTCTTGCAGTCCTCAATTCTAAAAATAAGTTCATTCACAACAAAATAAAATGGAAGTGGAGTTAAAAATGTAAAAAAGACGAGTAATACTGTCAACATATTGCATGCCAAAGTGTTTTTCCGTATATGTTTATCCTATCACTGGAATAGCACGAAAATTCACCTCGTAAAATTTAGTTAAAAATCTGGAAGCATCTTGATAAATGAGCTAATTGCTCTACCTTCTGAGCGACGCGAAATCTATAAATCTCAAGGAGGGTATATATCTCTTTAGGGTTGCGCAATTACAGTATGTGTGGGGTATGTTCTGAATATATTCACATCAAATAATATGACAACATTCAACTACCAGAATGATCTGCATTTAAAATTCCATTATCATGTTTGTTTGATGCCTCACTTAAGTTTTAATTTTCCAAGTTAATTGATGATTTTTGCAAAATTCCTGTTCAGAATATTTCAAATGTTTGTAATGCGTAGTTATTTTGAACGTTCATGGGCAAATGACAATTCTGTTTGCTGATTTTTGAAAGGCTGGTGGTGGATAAACGAATTGGAGTAAAATTTGTCAGAACTGATTTTTGTGAATACCTGTGGAAGAAATGTGAAAAAATATACCATCCGTATGACATATTTTTGAGGTTAGGTTTTAGTGTCTAGTCAGATAGGTTTTTAGTTAGATAGGATGTCAGTGACTAAGCATATTTATAAGTGGAAATTAAGACAGCCGGAAAAAACTAATATTAAGGTAATTTTAACACTCACGATGCCACTTTAGTGGGTACACGACAGTTTCACCGTTTTTTTCAGTGATTTGTTTCGTTCACATGTTTTTGTTTATCTGTTTGAGAGTGGCAAATAATCTGATTCGTCACAAAAAAAAAAAAAAAAAAAAAATACAAACACCAAACACACTTAGACTATTAAAGTCTCGCCATTGGAACGAAAAGTCGAAGGAAAATTATAAACTTGACCGGAAGAGGGAACACCTTTAGGACCATGGATGTGCAGGTGCACTTTTGTTGTGTAAACGAATACATGAAATCTTATCAAATCAGTGGTTACTGATAAGCTTTTTTGTCTGCTCGACGTATGACTAAGTAATTCAACCAATGCTTTAACAGGATGGTAGAATAGTGCTGGGTCCTAAACTGTTCTACAGGGATAAAATGCCAATTATTTTCATTAGATTCCAAAGAACTCTGATAAATACCAAAGCAAGATCAATGGGGGAGCGCTGATATTAATTTGAGTTAAATATTTGAATCTTATGATAATTTTTGGGATTTTTCGGCCTTGATTTCCCGCTGAACTGTATGGACTCAGCTTTTCTCTACCATCCTGTTACTCACAGCTCGGGCCATATGTTTAGATGTGTCGTCAGCTGAGTGGGCACTTGTTTACATTTCCTTTGCAAGCGACCGCGATGCAGTCGTCCAATAGGGATCGAGGATTGACCACGCTTACGATCGGGCCGCGGTCAATCCTCCATCGCCATTGGACGATTGCATCGCGATTGCTTACAGGATGAATGTAAACAAGTGCCAACTTAGCTGACGACACGTCCAATGTTTTTTACACATCAACGTTTCCATGACTTCTGTATTTAGAGGCAATTATACAGCAGGGCAGATCCCAACATTTTACTTTTGCCGAGAGTTTTCCAGTCGAAATCCGTAAACACAGATGTTCGCGCTCGGGAATTACTAGCGTCAAACACCCAATGAGAGAGTAGAGGGAGAGACTGATGTCTCGATGGTATAACGCCTAGATACAACTATTCGTCCTCTGAGGATAGCCATATTGCATACCTTAAAAAATGTAGGCGCGCTAAATTGTTTGCCTTGTTCTCGAATGGACTTATTGTGAGCTATTCGGCATTCTATTGTCACCAGTTAGAAACGCCTTCAGTTTCGAGTGATACTTCACCGCCCACACGGAGTTAAAATATTGTACAAAACTTGATACTACCTCGTAGGGTCTTTCAATCGCTCATAGAACATTCATGATGTATTGAATCGCATTTAGTCGGACAAATCTCAATGGAAACTGCTTGCCTAATTCAGAAATGCTCTTGTAATTTTTTCGTTTTTTTGCTGATTCTAACTGAACAGGCTGGAAGGTCGGCGTCATTTGCCCCTCTTGGAAATGGATGAATTTTTGAAAATCGACAGAACTTTTCATCCTCATTCCGGGGACTTAGGTCTGCAAAACCGGAACTGTTGCTTTCAGTCGCAGTACGTCTCTGAAGGTGGCGAAGAATATTGAGAAAATGACCTCACTTTTCCACATATAACTTTCCATCCTGATTCTGAAAACCGAAGGTTCGAAAGATCGGAGCTCTGTCGCTCAGCCGCAGGAAGGCTCTGAAGGTGGTAAAGATACCGGACAAAATGTCTCATCTGGACAAGCAAAACCATCCAGGAACTGTCACTCAACTAACCCCATTTTTTTAAATTTTGGTATCTTGTTATTTTATCCAATAGGAGCATCAAGATTCATATTTCCAAAGGATACCCCAGGGTAAGCATGCCTAATGCCCCTACGTACGGATTTTGATTTTAACCATCTCAAGTATTCGAAGAGGTCCTAAAACTAAGATTTTGACCTATTTTGGTTAGCTAGCCGCACCCGCCTCCCCCTCCCACTGCCCTCCCCAAAGTAACCATTTTTTGGGCGGTTTTCAATGTGTTTAACGTTTCTTTCATATGTTCCACGTTTTCAACCAAAGTGAGCCAAAATTCGACTGAATTCACACCAGATAGCGTAGGTTTTTGCTAAAAAAATTCAAGGTGATCAGACCATATTCTCGTCTGCAAAATATTTGTGAAATTTTCCAAATCTCCATTTTTTTAAAAAAAATTTGGTTGACATTTGAACGAATAAAAAAAACGGAGGCCGTATACTTTTTTTTGCCCTTAAAACTATTATTATATGCCTAAGCGTCATTAGAAAATTGATAAGTTAGGTGGCCGACGAGATATGACGGGTTTTCTAACCTCAGAATGGAAAAAAAGTTTAACAATTTATATAACTTTTATTAAAAACTAGTTGAATAAAAATATTTGTACATTTTCTTTTTCACTTTAATTTTACTAAGACCTTTGTCTGTGTGAGGTTAAATGGTTGAAGGCATGGAAATAAGTAGTACCAAAAATATCAATGGAAGAAAATGTGTCTTTTGAAAATCCTTCTCGAAAAAAATGCATGTTTAAGGTGTGCATCACAGGAGACTCGCGTCATTCAATAAGACGTGTTTCAAACTGGTTTTTTCGTTCTGGCACCACGCGTCTGCTGCAATTTCCACCGATTTATCCCTTGATACAGAAATTCCAATCAGTATCATTTTTTTTATTGTAAGATTTGAAAAACGGCAATCTAAGTCAAATAAGTCAAAATATCTATCATTGCTCATCTCTCTTTAAAACAGAGGTTGCATTTGTATTAAACTTGGATGTCATAATAATGCCTATTCCCTTATTCTTCATGAGCAAAATTATGTCTATCCTACTCTTCGGTCTCGGTTTACCACTTTCGTTTGATTTTGGATTTTCCGTGGTAGGGATCGCAACTCTTGATTCTAGCGTGAAGTTGACACCGTGTTGAGTTGCAGTCTTCCTCGAAAACACGTAAATTAAAGCTTTCAGCTGAGATTCAGTCTCAGGAGCTTTTTCTTTGACGATATTACGAATGGCTTCAGCTAAAGACTGGATCGACTCGTTTGTTGGTGAGAGATTTTCTATAGCACTCATCATCGCCAAATCATTCTCAGCGCTTATGTTGAAGAATTTTTGTGTGTATCCACTATAGTAAAAGTATTCATTCAGAAGCTCAGTGTCACTAAGACTGGAGGCCCGTAAATTGATGGCATGTCGACGAGACACCCGGCTTTCATGGATGACTGATAGCACACCTAGAGATTGCAGAATTTTGATGAAGGATAATGAGTGCTCTAACTTAAAGATCATGTTTGTCGCCGTTCGTTGAAGAATCGATCGCAAAACATTTCAGTATCGTAAAACTCGTAAAACTCAACTGCTTTGGAGGTTTTAGTGTTACCTCAGATTAACCTTTAAAAATAATCTCATTTACAACATTACCAACAAACTGCAAAGCGAAAACTTTTCTATACTTGTGGATGATTTCGGAGGTCAGTGGCAATGTAACAGCGCTGGGTGTAGCATTTCGATTTGCAATGTACAATAGCACAGATCTAGTGTTGAACAAAGTGAGGGGTGACTCTAAAACTGCGTGTCCATTCAGCAGGTTGTTTACCAAAGTAAAGTCGTCTTGCATAGAATAATTTTTTAGTACCTGCATAACTTCTCGTGCCGATAGACCGAAGTACTTAGCAACGCGTTCTGTGCTGAAGAATTTTGTATGCACAATCGTGTGTGATGTTGGTGTTAGTCTCAATAGTACGGATGGCTTTCTCAGCATTAGTTCCACCGTGTTGAACGACCCTAAATACAGAACGGTTGAGAGTCCGTCTTTCAATAACAACCTACTGAAATTAATTATGTACGAAGCTAAAGTATGGTCGGTGACACCAAAGATGTTTCACCGAACATGGAGGGTATGCATAGGGCATCATAAGAGTCGACGACGACAACTACATTTTTCTTCACGCATTTCCTCAGGAGCTGCATCAGAAAGTATGCACTCTGCCAGATTTTACCGGGGCCAACTGGAGTGTCTATTCCTTCTGCCAGGTACCTCTCAAAGCTTTTCCTTTCATAGTTCGTCATTTTCTTGTGGTGGAGGAGAGATGGATAATAGCTCATCATTTTCTTAATCACTATTTTAAAGTTCTTGTGGAAGTCCTGTGAGTTGAAGTCCTCTACTTTCTTGAAAGTAGCCTGAGTAGTGGTACTCAAAGGGGCGAGGTCCAAGAATATGACAGCGTGGTTTTGGAAGTGCTCGTCGCAGAACTCTTTCATTTCGAAGATATTTGTGTCTCGGAAGAGCTCGTAGGCGGGTGTCTCATACTTGTCGTTATACTTTGTCGTTCCGTTGACAATTTCGTAGGATGCATTCAAAAATTGGACGGCCATCGTTGCAAGGGTGGACTTTCCAAAGCCAGGGGGTGCTGTAACGAACCAGTATTTCGGTCGGCGTACGAGCCATTCGCGGAGGAACAATGTTTTGTCCACGAAGGCTGGACTGTGCCGGACTTCGGAAAAGTTTGAGCTTGATGAGACATAAACCTGAAAAATTAGATTGATGAAGGTTGAAATTTACATGTAAAGAACTGCATTTCATTATCAGCAATCCATTGCTGACTGCATATTCCTGAACCTCCCACGGTCATAAGAAATTATGCAAAAATATTACCGTAGAAAGTAATATTTTTTTTCTAAAATCGGAAACACGGGTCTTTTGGAAAATCTGTCAGATTTTTAGGTAAATCCACCAAACATGTTGCTATTTTACTCAAGGCTTAGATAAAAAAATTGAAGTTTTTCTTATCAAAAAGGCCAGAAAATATAGTCAAGCGTTCAGTAGACTTATTAAAACAAGTTGAATAATTGGACCGAGTTTAACAGAAAGGAACCAAGCCACATCAGTTGTTGCCAAAATTAACTGGGCAATTCAATTTTTTATAAAAGCATGTTTGTGCGGATTTCTGTGAAAATGATAAGGAATTTGCCTCGTACTATGGAGAAAATTCACTGAAATTTGCATGAAAATCTGCACTACCGTTTCCAGTTAAAAAATTAAATTGCCCAATTAAATTTGGCAATAGCTGATGTGGCTTGGTTCCTTTCTGTTTAACTCGGTCCAATTAGGAAATAGTTTGAATAACAAAATTTTACTTCTATATAACTTACGTCTAAAGTAGAAACGCAGTAAACTCTCATTCCATCCATTATTTCTTTGACTCACTTACAGTCACAATCGAATGAATATTATTTTTTTCCTTATGTCTTTTTATTTTATATCGTAATGGACATAATAATGACTCATGTCACGTAGAGCAGATTGCTGAAGAGTTTGCAGCAAACTATTTCTTGTCTATACAACAGATTTCTCAGCATACGTGTCATAATAATGGGAAATGCCAGATGGCGCCTCTGTGTAGGCGGTGCGTTTCTTCACTTTTATACCTATATTTATACTATTTCCCATTTCAGAAAGAAATAAAGAAAGTACTGAAAAATTGGCTCTTCAAGCACTATCGGATGAAGCAATTATAAATTTGCGTGCAAATTCTCTATTTTAGAAAAGGACAACAAGCATGGGAAGCAAATGTATTTAACCTGGGGGTGTTGCTTCGTTGGATGTTTTCTCTCATCCGATTTTTTAGCATTTGAAACGGAACTTGAATCTGTCTTTTTTGCAGTGTGATTTTGTTGTTCCTCTGCCAAGTCTGCGTGCACGACATCATAAAGTTGGCAAATCAGGATAACGGAAAAAAACAGCATCAGTTGCCTCAACCACAATCCAGCAGTCATTCTAAAACGTAATCGGACTGCTGAGACAAAGTAAAAAATATGCATGAGTATATCAATTAATGAAAAGGAAATAAGATGGAGGAGTATTAGTCGACCTATATCAAAACATACTGAGTTGCGTGTTAAAGTATGCCATGAAAATTATATTATGTGGCAGAAATCTACACGCGTAATGTGCATGCCATCTAATATTGTTTCTTAGTTGACTTTCATGCTTTGCGATGGATTTGATGTTTTATATACGAGAACAGTGTATCAATGGGTAGGGTTAAAAGGAACGCACCTCTGGTTCACTATTACTAACGGCCCGACATTACATTGACTTGACTTTTATCAGCAATAAAACATCTCAAATTTCCGTTCATCATCATTTTTTACTAGACATTTTTATCTAAAAATTTTCTGAAAATTTTTTTCGAGGTGGGGAGAGCAAATTGCAAGAATAGCAAGATTTTAGTATGGCCAGTTCTCTAGTTATCCGAAACAAATATTTAAAATAAAATATTTAAATATTGCGGGAATTCTAATACATCTTCATAGAGTTTTGCTCTTTTCTACTTTATTCATGAATATGCGCTAGAGACTGACAGATTTTTTTTTCAAAATTATGAGCAGTAAAAGATTGGTGAAGGTATCCACGTGTACTTCTCTCAAACAGGACGTAATAATTTATTGCTGTTATTATGTGAGAAATGTGGTATCAAGAAACAATTTGAAGTCATTTCCATAAAGAAATCAATAAAATGATAACATGAAGCATGGAAAGCAATTTAGAGGTTAGGTTCTTACGTTGCAATATGAACGCGCTACCGTGTTGGTGCTAATAGTTTAATCAGACCATAATCGCATTAAATTTTGTATCTTGATAGGAAGTAAATGGCAGAGAGGGGGCCGTTTTTATTTTGAGCATCCGAGATACGTAGTATGAGGTTGTTGTTTTGAAATTTTATCGAACCACTTTCAAGGATTCTTCATCCATGATTGATTTTCTTGGTATACATTTATGACTTTCAGTATTTCATTCAGATGCCACACACAAAAGAGAAAATTCACTATGTTTAGTATTTATGTATTTACTTACGATTTTGGATGAGATTTTGATCAGAAATCCCCATGAACGTAATGGAAGTGCCCAGCAAAAAGCGAGCTTATTCTCTGTCTCGGCATATTGTGGACGTGCTGTAGTTTCCGTATGACAACAAAACTTTAATTTCTTATCAACTCAGTTTCAATTGATGCAACTATTTGAATGTGACCTTTTGAGTGTGATAAGAAAACATCTATTTGTAACAGGGACAAGGTCATATCTGATGACACAGCCTTGCAAATATGTAGTGACGTCATATAGTCAGCCGTAACTTGATGTATTTTTTAGTGCTAAGTTCGGGGGAAAGTGCCGAAATTTCCAATTCGTCAAGATATAGGGCAGAATTAAAACGTCGGCGTCTCAGAGGGAAAAAGGTAACACCTTTTGCATTATTTCACTCGAAAAGGTCATTCAAATCTCTACCACCAGGTATAACTTTATTGAAAGTTGCAAAAGCAGCATTAAAAAGTTCACCATTTTTATTTTTCTAGATACATAAATTGGACTGTATTTTGCAATTTGGAGCTATAAATTCTGGCCCGGTTAAAAATCAACGTATGTGTCATTAGTTTCCCTATGCACATAAGTGTTTTTTCAGGCGAGGCAGAATTTATAGTTCCAAATTGCAAAATGCAGTCCAATTTATATGTAAAGATAAATAAATGCGTTGTATCCGATTCCAGAGAGCATACATATACCTGGCCATAAATATTTTTTATAAAAAAATAAAAAATGAACTAAATAAAAAGCTGAATTCGGAGTTGAGGTGCGGCGTTTGAAATCGTGACAGAAAAACAAAGAGAGCTCATGGGGTACCTTACTGACACTTTTTGTTTCACAACGCCATTCAAACACACAAGGCACAAACTTATGGAAGTAATAATAAACCTAATCCTGTCAGAATTTGGTAATAATTACTATCATAAATCCCTCCAAGATTCTGCAATTTTATCGATCATGATCGAAACAAATTTTCCGTCCCCTCTTAAGGAAAAAGTTTCAATGTCAATCAATTTTTATCTGCTTTTATGTAATAACTACTCATTAACTTTTTGCCTATATTTCTAACGTTACTAGGGGACCGCGACCCCTTACCGCTTCGCGGCCCAACTCGTCGAAGGGTCGCTATGGAATAAGCCTTACTCATCTGATTTTATCTATAGAGTAGTAAGATTAGTTATAATTTAGATGTGCATGATTTTATGAATGGTAACGCTAAGGACTGAGCTGTCGCAGCAACCATTAGTCCTTGGTCTTTTCAATTTATGCCTCTAGATGGATTAGAGCTCAGTTGCTGCGACCTACGAAAACAGAATAAATATTCAAATACAGGAAAATACATTTAATAGACATTTGTGGAAGAACCATGGTGAACTTAATGTCTAAATCACAGAAAATGACTGCCTATTAATTATTTAATACTACATGTTTTAAACTCGTCCTTCCGTTCTCGTGCCACACTTCTGCTGCAATTTCGACTGATTTATTTGGCGACACGGAAATCCCAACTAAAGTCCTCTCTCTGAATCTTGAGCTTTGAAAAGCGAGGATCTGAGTCGAAAATTTTAAAGTACTCGTTGTCTATCATTTCCTTTAAAACAGAGGTTGCACTAGTATCAAGTCTAGATGTTAAAATAATTCCTCTTCCCTCTTTCTTCTTGATGAAAATAATGTCTATCTTCTCTCGAGATCCAAGCTCACCACCTTTTTCTGCGTTTAAGTGCTCCGCACCAGGGACTGTAACACCGGCTTCCATACCGAATTCCTCACTGTTATAAGTTGCAACTTTCCTTGAATATACATCCATCAAAGATTTCAGCTGATACTCTTCCTCAGGGGCTTTTACTCTGACGATTTTATGGACGGCTTCACCTAAATTCTTCATGGAATCATTATCTGGTGCGAGACCTTTAAGTGCACGAATCATTCCAATTTCGTCTTCTGCGCTAACTTTAAAGAACTCTTGCACGTTCCCACTATTACACAAATATCCACTCATGAGCTCAGCATCACTACGACTTGAAACTCTAAAATCGCTAAGATCACCCCTTACATCAATAGTCGAAATTAAACCAAGGAATTGTAGCATTTGGATGAACGATAATATCTCGTCTAGCATCAACGTTTGTTTAAAAATAGCAAGTGTATTATTGTTAAGTAACTGTTTCATTCTTGCAAAATTTGCAAAATTTAGCATTACCGTATGAGGAAACATGACCTCAGTTTTATTTTTGAATATACACTGAGTAGTCTTATCACTGATCCATTTATTGAGGAACAGTTTTCCATATTTACTCAGGATCTCAGCGGTATACTGCGAAAGTTACAGCGCTCGGTGTAGCATTCTTATTTTCAATGTAGGATAATACAGCTTTCGTGTTGAAAAGAGTCAAAGGTGACCTCAGAACTGCGTGTCCGTCTAATAGGTCATCCACCACGCTGAAATGATCCAGCATTGAATACCTCGCCAAAATATCGGTAACTTCTCGTCTAGACAGCCCGAAATACTTCGCGATGCGTTCGTCACTATAAAAATCCGTATGTTCAATAGTATACATGGTTTTTTTCTGCAAGCGTAGGTCAGATGGCTTTTGCAGCATTAGCTCTATCGTCTTAAATGTCCCTAAATATAGAACTCTTGACTGCCCGTCTTGGATTATCATCTTACTGAAATTAATGATGTATGAAGCTACATATGGTCCTATTATTTTGGTTATATCTCCAAGTATATTGGGTTTGCACAGTGCATCGTAAGAATCCACTACAACAATGACGTCTTTTTTAAAGCATTTTCGGAGAAGTCGCGCCAGCGTTGATGCACTCTTCCAAAATTTTACTGGGGTTACCTCAGTTTCCATCTCCCCAAGGTACCATTCGAGGGTAGCTCTTTCCACGGCCGTCAAGTTGTGATGGAGGTGAAGGGTTGGATAATAGCTCATCATTTTTCTTATCGCCATTTTGAGGTACTTGTGAAAGTCCTGTGATAGGAAGTCTTCGTCGATTTTAAAGATAGCTTCTGTGGTATTACTTAAGGGAGCTAAGTCTAGGTAAACAACCGCGTAGTTCTGGAAGTGCTTGTCGACGAACTCTTTCATCTCGAAGATTTCCGTGCCTTGGAATAGCTCGTATGCAGCAGTTTTTTGCTTGTCGTGGAACATTTCGACACCATTGACAATTTCGACGGAGGCATTCAGAAACTGGACGGCCATAGTCCCCAGGGTGGACTTGCCGAAGCCAGGGGGTGCGGTCACGTACCATTGTTTAGGTCGGTGCGTTAGCCACTCGTAGAGGAATGCCGTCTTGTCTGCAAAGGCTTTGCTGTGTCGGATTTCGGAGAAGTCTGAGCTTGATGGAACAAGACCCTGGAAAAGTTTAATTAAATAGATTTATAGAATTTTGACTATTCTCAAATTTCGGTGGTAAAAAGGAGCCCTGCGGTTAGGGTGTAGGTAAATTTTGAAAAATGATTTTTTAAGATAGACCTAAGCTTAATTTGTGGTTTGGAGCTAACCAAATTATCCCTGCAAAGGGGGGCAAAATTGAAAAAAAATTTCTCGGTGCGCAACACCCAAAAAGTTGAAATTGTAACTTACGCCCTTTTGAGCGTTGCGCACCGGGTAATGATTTTTCAATTTTTCTTTCCCTTGCAAGAGGACAGTATGTGCAAATTGACTTTCCAACTTTGCAAGAATAATGAAAATATGGTAAGTGCTTTGCGTATTGTCACATGAACGGATGACACTTTTTTCCTCTTTTATGTGCGTGAGTATCTAAATTTCAGCTTCATTACTGCACGTATTTTTCTTTGAAATCGTTTAAGTAATAATTTCCAGCCGATGTCAGTACCAAATCAAAGTGATTTTGTCGTTGCGTTTCCATCCGTGGCATACATATACAATACTAAATCAAATTACTTTGGAGGCTTAAGACAATACTCAAAACTTCCATCGTTCAGCATGGCAATGGTGAAACTCGATTATCCTGTATCCCATTCATAAAGTTAAAATTTTTCCGCCAATTTTTTTAAAACATTTTTTTGGAGAAAATTCGACCGTTTTATGTTCTCCAAATTTTACATGCATATTTTAGCCATCTGAGGTTACCTTTGAAAGAAGTTTACATACTTATTTGAAGTTAAGTTAAAGAAGGAAAAAGCAAATTGAATCGAAAGTTACTACGTGGTGCTGTTAATGAGACGCATGACTATTCTATCCGTGTGCCTGATATGATTGACTTATTTTTTGGAATTTACTTAAAAAGATAAATTGAGTTGGCTGTATCTCATGTGTGCAACAGACATGTCGCTCTCTGTATAGAATATTCATGAACCCGAGACCTTTCGACTCAAAACTGAGTCATTTTCAGTCGGAAACAATACAAATTTAAGAGGAAAAACGATTGGATCCTGGTCGCCCCCATGTATGGCTCAGGTTTTTTATCGTTTTTTTCTTTTAAATTTTGATTTTTGCGACTGACTCAGTTTTGAGTCGAAACGTCTCGGGTTCATAAATTGCGTATTTTTAGCCTTGTTTCCCGTTTTTTCATCCTTTTTTTTCCACTGTTATCATTGTCTTAGGCTGCTCTTAAAAATTTGTATCTATAGAATATTCTATGGCTATAGATCGATCTTAAGGAAGTTCAAAACTTAAATTAAACTAAACTTAAACTTAAACTACTAAGAAATACTCAACCAGAGACTGATGCTTCATTTGACTTTCAATTTCGTCCGTTGTGTGAGACTTGGAAGATGAACTTGGCTCGGTTTTTCTGTTTGGAGCTCCTTTCCATGGCCAGACTGGCTCCTGCAATCTTCCATTCTTTTCTGCCCAACTGCCCACTAGATGTTGTTTATGCCTCTCTGCCCAGTTTGCATCTGCGTGAGAGGAGGGTCCGCCAATCATAAACATGTTTAAGACTAGTGCCATTCGTTTCATGACTATCCTGATTGTCATCTTCGTTTCCAAAAAAATAGAGTAGATACGGTAAAAATTACAGAGAATCGCTGTCGATTATAGGGATCAAAACGTGTGTCACGAGTTTGTCACAAGATGTTGATTTTAGCTCTAGGATTAGAATGTATGAATAAAAATGTTCATCGATTAAACACGTTTATTAAGGTTAGGTTTCAATGAGGTGAACACTAGTTACCTAAATATTTTATAATGGCTGAATAATCGAAATTTTGGTTGATTTGACATCGATCTATAATGTAAACCCAACATTGAAAACAGTACTATGTCTTTTAGCTTTGCGCGTCATAGTTCCGATATTCCATATTCCAAATCAGCCTTTTATTTTTTTAAGTTAGCACTTTGCACTATTTTTTCTCTAATTAATGAATCACATTGGAAATCCACTTAAAATCAAGTTGTTCATCGTGAAATATGAAAGTGAAACGAATTAAATAACTTGTAAACGAGTGTTTGGCTTTGAATTAAAAAGAGCCCACTAAATAAAACGAATGTTTACGAATGCGTGGCATAAGTCCACAAGAAAGGCGCTGCACTTTCAGTTTTTCAGGAAAAAATGAACAAACTCAACGTTAACTGATAAGATTTCCTGCTCGTTCCATTCATAGAAAGGACATGATATCAATACATCTTTGATACAGGGTGTTTCATGTACGACATTTTTTGCTCAATGGGTTACCGGACAATAACGTAAGATTTAAGACACATAACTTCCACGTAAAATTCTACGCAGGCCATGGATTGGACAATGCAAATCTCTGAAATTCACTCCCAAGTGAGACATTTTTTTGATGCGAGAATTCAGATCTCCCGCTCATGAAGAAACACAACTTTACGTGCGTCAAACTACGCACTAAACGGTGGCGTAATAATCTCTTCGGCATGAAAATATGGCAACATCAATTTGGGCACTTCGGCTTAGTTGTTTCACGTTGTTTAAACTTAAAAGAATACAGGGTAGGGAAGATGCATTACTTGATTGTGAAGCCTGCCACAACCGTTGTAGTGCGCGATTTGACTCACGCAGAGTATTGTTGTTCTCGTGAGCGGGCGATTTAAATTTTCCGTGACCAGTGCTAACTGAACACGTTAATACTCTACTTAAGAGTGCATTGAAGATATTTTCGTTACTCAAATCAAGTTATAAGTGCTATTTCTATTAGAAAAAATGTATCACGATGCATTCATTCGTACCTTGTCTAATGGTCCGTTATTCTAGAGCGCATCTTATAAGCCGAGCTTGTTTTAAGGTTTTTTCGGAAGGGATGTGATCTGCAGGGGCTTCCTCAGTTTCCTTATTCAGAAGGATAAAGATTGTGGATTTTTGTCAAAAATTCAAGATAATATTCTCAGAACAAGTAAATCTGGAAAATTTGAATGTAAAGCAACTCCTAAAAAGATCCTAAAAGATCAATCCATTTTCCATCCAAAATACAGCTTATGAATGCGAGCAATGGGGTGGGGTTGTCATCGTACTCATCTTTAATATGCTGGATCGATGAATTCATGTAGAGGCTCAAAAAAAGATGGTCCTAGAGGCTAATAGAACCTACAGGATTCTGAATTTCTGATCTTTAAACCCTCAAAGTCCCCTAATGAATGGTTAGGGTGGTGCTAAGCATATTAATTTTTAGTTACCTATTAAAAAATCGCAGGCTGAATCGATTGGAATTGAAAAGTCAATCAGCTAGATTTTGCTTATTATTTTTTTCCGTGGTTTTAGACTCAATTTCAGACGAAATCTCTTCAGATTTTACAAAACTTTACCTTAAAACTCTCGCAAAAGCTTCCAACTCAAAGGACGGAATGTTTAAGACAATGGAAGAGTTTTTCAAGGTAAACTACCCAGGAAGTCGCATTTTTCATAAATAGTTAATCGACCCACCCCACCATGTCTTAGAGAAATATTTCGATCCATCTCTAAAAATATATTCTGGTCGGTGATCAGCCGATTTTAAGCTCAATAGTTAAACTCACGAGAGAAATGCGTTAAAATAGTAAAATAAGTAGAAAAATATAAAATTCGATATATTCATGCTATATACCTATATATACAAATCATACGTGTGCAATTGGTAATACATCTTTTACAATTATTTTTAACAATTTTGGAGCAATTATTAAGTTTCAGGACTCTCGTTATGTTATGTTTACATATTTTAAAACAGTTTTTCCGTTATTGTGCCAAACCTCCGAGGCAATTTCCACCGATTTATTTCGCGTCACTGAAATTCCGATCAGAATCTTCTCTTGAATCGGGAACTTTGAAAAGCGAAGATCTGAATCGAGTATTTCAGAATATTTAAAATCTACCATTTCTTTTAAAACAGAAGTTGCATTGACATCAAATTTAGATGTCAGAATAATCCCTATTCCCTTATTCTTTTGGAGCAAAAGTACGTCGATTCGTCTTTCATCTCCGGCTCGAAATTCTGAATATTTCGTCGTAGGGGCTGCGATTTCAGCTTCCATTACGAAGTCCTCAGGGTACTGAATTGCAACCCTCCTTGAATACAGGTACAACAAAGACTTCAACTGATATTCGGACTCGGGTACTTTTTCTTTGATAATATTATGAATAGCCTCGCCTAAAAGTTGTACTGAATCATCAGTTGCTGCAAGACCTTTCATCGCACGAACTATTGTCAGTTCGTCTTGCGCGCTAATTTTGAAGAATTTCTCGACACTGCCACTGCTGTATAAGTAGCTGTTCAAACACTCAGCATCACTTCGGCTCGAGGCTCTGAGGTAGTAAACATCTTTTTTCTCCTCAATAACCGATATGAGACCCAGAAACCGGAGGAGTTTGATGAATGACATGATATTATCTTGACTTATGGTCTATTCTTCTGTACTCCTGTCATATTACCCATCAAAATTGTTAGTCTTGTGAAGCTCGCAAAACTAACTACCTCAGAATGATATACCTTCATCTCAGTTTTATTTTGTATACACAGGGGGTCACAACATTGCTGATCAACTCAACCGAGAAAATTTTTCTGTAGTGATGTAGAATTTCGGTAGTGGAAGGCATAGTAAAGGCGATGGTTGAAGCATTTCTATGTTCAATGTACGAAAGCACGTATTTAGTATTGAACAGAGTAAGAGATGACCCTGTAACAGCATGTCCGTTCAAAAGATCATTAACTACTCCGAGATGTTCCTCCATTGAATGTTTGGACAAAATATCATCAACTTCCTGCTTGGATAGTCCAAAGTACTTTGCGAGACGTTCATCGGTTGAAAAGGGAGTATGAGTGATCGAAAGTGCCGTTTGCATACCCACGTCAGAAGGTTTCAGAAGCATCAATTCTCTCGTGTCGATCGTTCCGAGATACAGCACGGTTGCCAGTCTATCTTGAAGTAGCAGCTTACTGAAGTTGATGATGTATGAACCTATGTAGGGTCTTTGTAGTTTTGAAAGATCCCCAACCATACTAGGTTTGCATAATGCGTCGTAGGAATCTATTATAACAATGACTTCCTTCTTCAAGGTTTTTTTAAGCATCTCCTTCAAAAATGAAACGCAATTCCAGAATAAAGTCGGACGAACGGCAGTCTCCATTCCGTTTTCAAGATATTCTCTGAAGCGTTCTCTTTCGATATCCGTTAAACTTTGATGGAAAAGAAGGGATGGGTAATAGCTCATCATTTTTTTTATCACCAACCTGAAATATATATGGAAGTCCTGCGTGTTGAAATCGTCTTGTTTCAAATACATAGCTTCCGTCGTGTTGCTCAAGGGAGCTAGGTCGACGTATATGACAGCATAGTTCTGGAAGTGCTGGTCGAAAAATTCTTTCATTTCAAATATGTTGGTGCCTTGAAAGAGCTCGTAAACGGCCGTCTTGTGCCTATCATGAAACTTTTCTACGCCATCGACGATTTCGGCGGAGGCGTTTAGAAATTGCACGGCCATTTTTGCCAATGCCGTTTTGCCGAAGCCAGGGGGTGCGGTCACATACCAGTGCTTTGGCCGGTGGGTCAGCCATTCGTGAAGGAAAAATGTCTTGTCAATAAATGCTCTGCTGTTTCGAATTTCGGAGAATTCCAGGAACAGATCCTGAAACACGTGATCAAAATGTGCGTAAATTTTTTGAATACTCAAAAGATTATGTTGTGTCACTCGTGCTTAATTGACAGGCACAAAGTCAAATTGATCGAAATTTCAAATGATTATGTTGCTTAATAAATTAAGACATAGAGATCATCTTTAAATCACGCCATCCATTTTTTCCCCCAATTTTTCGACCTATCTCGTCTTAAAAAGGGCTAAAACTCTTTGTTCGGCTTTTACTTACATTTGGTGTGTGATATTCTGCTTGTGACCAGGAAGGCTTATTATTTGCGTCCAAATTAGTTTCCGCATGTTTTTTTTGCTCGTCCACCCAGTCTGCACGTGCGAGGAAAGAAGCCGGACCAATACCAAAAATGCACGAAAACAATATATTCAGCTTCATTTCTAATCTTGCTGTCACTGGCGCATGGCGGTTTCACAATACCTGTAGTCCAGCTTCTGTAAGAAAGAGAGAAAAGAGATTGATTTTGTTTTTTGAGGGTGAATCATCATTGACTTTAAACATTTTGCCCTCAATTTTTTAGGTAGCCGAGGACGCATTCTTGATGCCTGATAATGTGATTACGCGCACATATTCAGTTTTAATTTTTAGCAATAAGTGGATTATATTTTGCAATAAGGAACCACTATTTCTAGCCCATTTTAGAAACAATAAACATGCCATTGGTATCCACATGCAGATATGTGATTTTATGGGAGAGCCAGAGACGGTGGTTTCTCATTGCAAAATGTAAGCCACATAATCGACAGCGACACTCTCAAGTGCCTTTAAGGTTAGATTTTCAAGCTTAAATTATTTGTGAATTTCTGTGGATCGCCGAGTGTTGCCTGTCCTACCTTTGCAGTTAGATTTATATTCTTTTGGTACAATCAACATATAGGGGTGGCTAATGTTGCATTTTTCCTACAATTTTTATTTATTCTTTGAAAAAAGCCAACTTTTTTTTGCATTCATGACACAAGATTAGATATTAAGTATTTGACCCTTCTTTTTGAAGTATTCATTTTCATGATCGTGTGATTTACTTACCCTATTGGAAGTGATGAATTAGATTATCACATCAAGAACTTATACATATGATTAATAAAATATAACGACTACCGTCAAAATCTTGCCCAGAATCACAAATTCACTAAAAAAATGGATTCACACGAGAGCGAGGCACTCTCAGTACCCCCAGCGTGCCGGTGCTTTTTTTGTTTTTCGTGAAGAGATGCATTTTTAAGTCCTTATCATGTCGACGATGACTACGCATGATTATGGAATATTATCGAGACATTTGACGTATGTGTAACTAGATCCAGTTATGCAATGGGGACATACCTCAAAATGCTCCAACACTCAGTCGTCTGGCATACATATTTTGAGAGTTGGAAAATGTGGGTAAAATCTTTATCAGCTCTCCTTTTTGAGCTTTAAAGATGGCCCAGTTGGATACATACAAAAAGAAGTAAAGGCTCACTGGATTTCTAAATGACAAAATTGGGATGCAACTATTTGTCCTCAAGGGACGTCCATGTTGCATACGGAAAAAATGAAGGCGCGTTGGATTTCTGCATTTCCATATTTGCATACGTCATCATTGTCTGTGCTGCATACATTGAAAAAATGTAGGCGCCCTAGATTTGTCTACCTCCTTGGATGGATTTTATGCGCTCCAAGTACTTTCATCGCTCCTCTAAAAATGAGTGAACATTTTGTTATAACCTTCTAGGGATCGAGTGACTAGTTTGAAAAATAAAAATTTTAAAAGTATTGTATAGAATGTGCAATTTATTGGCTATTTAAGTCATCAAAATTTATTTTTCTTCACTTTTTTTCTTATCTGACTTAATCTCATGTTTTTGGTTTTGTTCAATTTCAGAGGTTTTTTTTTCTATAAACATGACTTAATACATTTTATCAATGAAGATAAGTATAGGGATCTTCTTACATTTATGATAAAAAAACAAAAATACAAATTATATTTGAAACTGAAGAAGTCTCAGTTATTACAGAATTTTTTTTCATACGTATCTTGTTCAGGCCTTCGCCAGGTATAAGACACGCGTGTGAAAAAAAATAAATAAATGAGAATACAAATGTGTCTTTTTGGCAGATTTTGTAGAATCTGAGATAATGTTTGAAATGCAGATCATGGGATTTGCCTTCCTGGATGTACTTCGACACGTTTCAAACTAGATTTTATGTTTTTATGCCAAACATCCGCTGCAATTTCAACCGATTTATCTTGTGAAACAGAGACTCCAACCAGCATCTTATTTTCTATTTTGAGATTTGAAAAGCGCAAATCAGAGTTGAACACCTCAACAAAGCTACGATCATGCATGTCTTTTAAAACTGACAATGCGTTCGTATTAAGTTTGGATGTTATGATGATCCCTATCCCCTTATTTTTCATTATCAATACGATATCTATCTTTTCAATTATTCTAGATTCACCACTTTCATTCAATTTTGAATGTTCTATCGTGGGGGCTGTGATCCTACCTTCTATTATAAAGTTTGGACTGTGAGCAGCTGCAACCTCTCTTGAAAACACGTACATCAAAGATTTCAACTGATATTCAGCCTCAGGAACTTTCACTTTGAAGATATCGTGGATAGCTCTGCCCAGAGATTGGATCGATCCGTCTGTTGGTGCGAGACCTTCTATGGCCCTGATCATTGCCATTTTGTAAACATTGTTATATCTGAAGAATTTTTGGGTGTAGCCGCCGTCATAGAAGTATTCATTCATGAGCTCAGCGTCAATATGACTAGAAACCCTTAAATTGACAGAGTGTCGGCCAGGTAATCGAGTTTCACTGATTGCTGATATTAGACCTAAAAACTGCAAAATTCTAATAAATGAAAAAGCATTGTCTAATTTGAAGCTCTCTTTAACACCTGCATCCCCCTCACGATTATCTGCTATAAGTTGCAATTGTGTAAAACTCGTAAAACTGAACACCTCATTAGGTCTCATGAGGACTTCAGTTTTATTTTTATATATACTTTCAATTATAACATTACCGACGAATAGATTTGCGAACATTTTTTTAAAAGTCCATAGAATCTCGTTGGTCAATGGTGATGTGATGGCTTTCAGTGTAGCATTGCGATTTGCAATGTAAAGAAGCACAGATCTGGTATTGAACAAAGTCAGAGGCGATTCTAACACTGCGTGTCCATTCAAGAGGTCATTCACCAGTTTGAAGTGATCTTGCATTGAATATTTTCCCAAAACGTCCGAAACCTCCTGTGATGATAATCCGAAGAACTTCGCAACACGTTCTTCGCTAGAAAATGCCGTGTGTTTTATTATGCGTGACGTCTGCCTTGGTCTCAAAACTTCAGATGGTTTCTGTAGCATGAGCTCTACGGTTTTGAACGACCCTAAATACAGAACAGTTGTGATACCATCTTTGTTGAACATCTTACTAAAATTAATAAAGTACGAGGCTAAATATGGTCGTTGCACCAGGTCGACGTCACCGAACATAGCGGGTTTGCATAATGCGTCATAGGAGTCCACTATGACAATTACGTTTAATTTCAGACATTTTTTCAGGAGCTGCATCAAAAAATATGCACTTTGCCAGAATTTACCCGGGGTCATTGGCGTGTCCTTTCCGTCCATCAGATACCCCTTAAAACTTCTTCTCTCAGAGTCTGCCATCTCCTTATGGTGGAGAAGGGATGGATAAAAGTTCATCATTCCCTTTATCACCGTCTTGAAGTTTCCATGGAAGTCTTGTACGGTGAAGTCATCGTCTCGTCTGAAAACTGCTTGAGTAGTAGAGCTCAGAGGAGCTAGGTCGACATACACAACAGCGTAGTTCTGGAAGTGCTCGTCAAAGAACTCTTTTATCTCAAAGATGTTCGTGCCTTTAAAGAGTTCGTAGGTGGCTGTCTTGTGCTTGTCATGGAACTTTGCTGTCCCGTTCACAATTTCGAAGGATGCGTTTAGGAATTGGACAGCCATTTTTGCTAAGGTGGTTTTGCCAAAACCGGGAGGTGCCGTGACATACCAGTGTTTCGGTCGGTGTGTAAGCCATTCGTAGAGGAAAAATGTCTTGTCAACGAAGGCTTTGCTGTTCCGGACTTCGGAAAAATCCGTGCTTGGTGGGACGAGATCCTGAAAAATTAGATTGATATTGGTTAAAATTTATAAATACAAGAGAGTTGCTTTCAGAGCACTCTCTGGCGCTCTGCGACGCCTAACCGCCACAGTACTCGATCTTCTCACAACCCGTCAGGGAGTTGACACTCCCTTATTTCATTCAAGACCCCCTGTCGCCACCTTCGAACACGATGTCATTTTCGACTTTCATGACCTGACGCACTCTATCATTTTGGACCCGATCTTTCCTGAAAATTCCTACCTACCTTCTCTTAAAATCCATTTCCGTTACTCTTAGCACATCTAGTTTTCGTTTCCTCAACTACCAAATTTCACATCCGTACGTTATGTGAAATAATTTTAACTGCAGTTTTGTGAATCCTCCCCTTTTTGTTCTTCAAAATTAGCTGATCTCAGAGGATTCCATTCAACATCGCAGCAGCAGGTGCTTTTTTTCTCAAATTCATACGTTGGTATTTTTATTTTACATCTCAATGATGATGACTGATTCCTATCAATTGAGCAGTTTGCGAAGAAATTTTGCCGGGTTTTTTTTTCATATTTTCCCAAAAAATTTCCTAGCTCACCTGTTATTGAGCGGACACAGATATATTCCTCGAGATAAAAGTTTAGGCACCATAAAAAGGTGTTGACTTGCAAGCCCTGTACCCCTGTACCTATTACGGATATTTTGTCTCTGGCTATTTAAAATCCAATTTTTCTCCTGACTTATTTCTTAGAAATTTAAAACAAGATAAAAAGTTTGGAAACTAAAATTACTGAACCTGAGGGTGACGTTCCGTTGAAAATCTGATTTTATTCGATGATTCAGGATTTGAGACGGCACTCGGATGTATCTCTTTTGAGTGGTGAGTTTGATTTTCCTCCGCTACGGTTGCACGTGTGACGCCATAATTTTGATTAATCATGATAACGGTCAAAAATAGTGCAACCCGATTTATGCCCGATTTAGCAGTCATTTTTATGACGGGATAAAACTGTTAGGACAAAATGAAAAGAAGCGAATGGTTAAAATGAATGGGAAAAAAACCAAGCGAGAAATACCAATTTTTACCGCCAAAATATAATCAAAAAGTGTATTATTTAATGGCGTACACGTTACGCCCCATTGGAAAAATTATTCGATCTGTGGACTGAGATTGATGTTTGAGGAGCAAATAACAGAAATATTAGAGAGACATGTGCCTTAAATAACCCGTTTTCATGAAATGACATGTTTTCTTAAAAAATATACGTAAACATTGGAAGTTTCAATATATCGCAATGGAGTTTCGCACTTTTTCATAGTATTCATGACCGCATGTTAGAGAGGAAAATATATTTTTAAGTCTCAATTCAATTGCTATTATTCGTGCACACATTCATATTGAACGGACATCTTGCAATTCGTACTTATGCTCACGTTTTAGTGGCAAAAATCGAGATGAACTTATAGAGATAAGAGATATAATATTTGCGATATGGTAATGTTTATCACTTTAATTTGTTGCAGAGAGTAAATTTTGTTTTTATCGCATACATTAGACGGATGCTCGGTAGTTTTTCGAATTTATGAGCAGTTAAATACTGGAAATTTGGCTTCAAATGCTATTCTTAAAACTGAGAGACTTATAATATTCATTGGTATTATTTGAGCTATTTGGTAACGAGAAACGAGATGGTTGTAATAATTATAGTCAAACTAATAAAATCAGTGAATAGATCATAGGAGGTAATCTAGAGGTTAGGTTTTAATTTTGCAATGTAAACACAGCACCTTGATCGTTTGAATGGTTGATTAGACCATCTCGCGTCATATTAACATCTCAGTATAAAACAAAGAGCAGGGGTAGGAACATTATATTTTAGAGAAACAAACTATATTTTGGATACTTAAGATGATTAGTATGAGGTTGATATTTTGAATTTCTATAAAAATATTTACACAGATTCTGACTTGTGATTGAGTTTCTGAGCTGAGTAATGATTTTCACTATTTCATTCAGAGGCCACACAGAAAGATAATATTTACTGTATTATGACTATGGTATGTACCGTAGTTTACTCACTATTTTAGATGCGCGTAGTTAGAAATCCCGAAGGAAGTAATAGATCCGTCTGGAAAAGTGGTGTATTCTTTGTCTCAACATATTGCCGACACGCTGGTCTTCTCTAATAACAAACCTTTGATTTCTTATCATTGCAACTGATGTAACTTTATACGCACTCTGGGTGTGATAAAAATTACTGTGCGTGAATGAAGCAAGATCGTGCCTGATAACATAGTCATGCAAAGATTTATGAATCTTTGATGGTAAGTTATATGTATATTTTTTGGCGTTTAATTTGAATGAATTATTCAATTACTTCATTTCATCAGACTTTCTTGTAGAATTACAATTTCAGCGTTTCAAAGAAAAAAATGTAACCATTTTCCCTTTTCTTTAATTTTCAAATTTAATTTGGTCACTATCCATATCACTATGAGGAGAAACTCAATCAAAATTCGCGAAATTAGGTCTGGTGCACGCAAGAGATCTTTGATCAAATTCAGACAAAAAACGCAATAAGTTCATAAAAAATGTGTGAAATATGCTTTTTAGCGCATAATTGGCGAAGTTTTTAACATGATTATTCAAACTTGCCGCGTTCGCAGACTAGTTTGCTTACATAAAATCACTGTCAAGGATGTCACTGGCCAAGGATGCCTACAGGGCACGCTCACACGCCTTGCTGCTGTTCGTCAGACCGCCTGACCTGCAGGCTAACGACCTGCTCTCTGCCAAAACATGGACCAAGAAAACAAAGTTTTGGAAATAGATTTTTAAATTTTTTTTCACAGAATAAAAATATTTATTTGCTCGGTCCATGGCCACATATGCTCTACAGAGCTGTTAGGGAGCGCTTGGTGGTCCGTCAAACTGCACGCCAGGGTCAGGCAGTCTGACATATGCAGCTTGGCAAGCCGTGTGAACGCACCTTAAGAGACATAAATAAACTTAACCTAAAAAAATAAACAATCATGGAAACTTTTTTCTCGCGTTCGATTTCAATTGCACTGAAGCATTTTCCCCTTCATATTTCTTTGTTTTTCAAAATCAAAATTTTTACATCAATACAAAAAGAAATTTTGTAACAGTTCGTGAAATTGTCTGCTTACTTAGGTTAGGTTAAATTCTTGCCTCCCTCTCGGGGCAAATCTGATCCTCGGTGACCAAGAAGTATTTCCCGCAGACGTGGAAAATTTGAAAAAAAGTTTTAAAACTACGCTGATTACGCCCTAAGAAGTGGGTTTCGGACTTGTTTAATGTGCCCATGTAAATATTGTGCGATTCTTCCTCGAATAAAGCTTTATTACATGGTTGTATCTTTTGCATGCAACATAAAATATTTTAGTTTTGTGGAAACATAAATATTATGTTTTTCTAAGAGGGGGAAGGGGGGAAACTCATGTCGTGCCCCTAAGCAAAAATTTGGCTAAGAATCTACAATAGAAATATGTATCATAAATTACCATCTCTCTATTTATAAACGGTGTGACTGTTTGTAAGTGTGAAGGGGTTATTTATGTATAATAAGAACAAAAGTTTTAAAAGAAAAATATTTATTGCCATTTTATTCAGACTTTCGTCATGCAAGACTAGATAGTCGGAAGCAAAGATAGTCTAACGTGTAAAACAAGTAACTGAAGGCACATACGTGTCTTTTAAGGCAAATATAAAGGAATTTATCTTTAAAGTAGATATCATAGGGAACTTGCGCTTTTCAATATGACTTGTTTTAAAATTATTTTTTCATTCTGATGCCACACCTCTGACGCAATTTCCACTGATTTATTTTCTGATACGGAGATTCCAATCAGCAGCTTATTCTTGATTTTCAGCTTTGAAAAGCGAGAATCTGAGTCAAAGACGTCAAGATATTTGTGGTCCATCATTTTTTTCATTACAAAAGTTGCATTTTTATTAAGTGTGGATGTAAGAATGATTCCTAATGACTTATTTTTTACCACCAGTATTATGTCAATATTCTCTTTAGCGCCAAGTTTGCCATCCTCGCTTAATTGAGAATAATTTCCAATGGGGATTGTAATGCCACCTTCCATCGCAAAGTCTTCACTATAATAAGTTGCAACTTTCCTTGAATATACATACATTAATGCTTTCAGCTGATACTCAGCCTTTGGAGCTTTTACTTTCACAATATTATAAATGGCTTTGCCAAAACACTGAATAGAATCATTGTTCGGCGCTAGACCTCTTACCGCAGTAGTCATTGCTACATCATTCTGTGGGCTAATTCCAAAAAATCTCTGGATATTCCCACTATTACACAGATAACCATTCATAAACTCAGCATCAGTACGACTTGACACCCTGTACACGGAAAGATCAGCCTTTTCTTCAGTAATTGATAGTAACCCCAGAAACTGTAAAATTCTGATGGATGTTAGAATATCCTCCGACTTGGCAGTTTCTTTAACAACAGCTTGACTATTCTCAAGTAAATGTTTTAATCTTAAGAAGCTTCCGAAAAGTAGCAACGTTTGAGATGAAATCATGACCTCAGCTTTACCTTGAAATATACACTGACTTAACACATCGCTAATCCATGTATTTAGGAATAGTTTCTCAAAGGTGCATAAAATCTCTGCGGTAAATGGTGAAGTCAAAGCACTGGGAGTGGCGTTTCGATTCTTGATATACGAGAGCACAGATCTAGTGTTGAGCAATGTTAAAGACGAATTCAAAACTGCGTGTCCATTCAAGAGGTCGTTCACCAAACTAAGATGATCTTGCATAGAATATTTCGCCAAAATATTCGCAACTTCCGGCATGGACAGTCCAAAATACTTTGCGACTCGCTCATCACTGGAAAAGGCGGTGTGTTGAATCATGTACATTGGTGATTGTGGAGTTTTTAATTCATTCGGTTTTTTCAGCATCAACTCCGCAGTGTTGAAGGTTCCCAAATAAAGAACCCTTGTCTTTCCGTCTTGGATGATCATTTTACCGAACTCTATCATGAACGAACCTACGTACGGTCTTTGTACTTTTGATACATCCTGAATCATGCAAGGCTTGCATAAAGCATCATAAGAGTCTACAATTACAATGACGTCTTTTTTTAAGAATTTTCGTATCAGCTTCTTCAGGAATGATGTGCTTTTCCAGAATTTACTGGGAGTGACATCTTCATCCATCCCTTCCTGAAGGTATCTTTTGAAGCTCATTATCTCTGAAGCAGGCATGTCTTCATGGAGGTGGAGGGTTGGATAATAGCTCATCATATTCTTTATGACTATCTTAAATTTCTCGTGAAAGTCTTGATTGAAGGTGGGTTTCTTTGCATAAAAAGCTTCCGTGGTGCAACTTAGAGGGGCTAGATCTAGATAAATTACAGCGTAGTTCTGAAAGTGCTCTTTAAAAAAACTTTTCATGCTGGATATTTTCGTGCCTTGAAAGAGACTGAAAGCGGCAGTATCGCGCCAGCTATAGAATCTCGTCTTTCCGCTGACAATTTTGAAGGAGGCGTTCAGGAACTGGACTGCCATATTTGCCAGGGAGGACTTTCCAAATCCAGGGGGTGCGGTCACGTACCACTGCTTCGATTGGTGTGTCAGCCATTCGTGGAGGAAAAGTGTCTTGTCGATAAAGGCTTTGCTGTGTCTAATTTCAGCAAAGTCTGAACTTGACGGCACGAAAACCTGAAAAATTAGAATGTTGACTTTTAATATTTCAGACTCTGCGAAACGACGTGGTCTCTTTCAAAAAGTTTTCTTTCCATTATTGAACTATATGGTTGTATAATATTCTAAACGCAGAATTTAAAATATGATAATTTAAAAATGTTGCAATGAGTCTGTGAAATATCGTGATTAGCAACGCAATGTTGCTAATTTCTTACCAAATTATATTTTGATAATGTTGCTTTTTTATCGGTGGTTTTCTATATCTATATGAGCTAAAAATTGCGTTTCCACAAGTCATATTTGGATGTGTTTATGCTAAAAGGAACCATGTGCAAAGGGTTTGTGTGAGACATAGCTCCTTTTGGCATAAATACGCCCATTTACAGGTGGATTTGTTATGAATTTTAAGCTCGTAATGAAAGAATAGTGGAAGTTCAAATACATATTAATCTAGATGCGTGGTCATACAGTCACTGTCAATTAATTTCCACTGACAGGCATATAACGCAGCTCATCTATTTTTTCCATCTATTCTGTCAAGACAGCTGTAAGAATAAGCAACAAGGCCATGATTGCTTAAAATAATTATGTCACTCTCCGGGAGAGGTAGATTTCTATCACGCGTGTTATCGTTCAAAGGAAGAGAACCGAAGCGACGAAAACAGAAAATTGAAATGTTAGTGCCTTTTCTCGGAGTAGAGCGTTTTGTAAACGTAGGCATACTTGTAATAATGCCGAAAAATTTCAATTCACACTGCTGCCGTGCTATGGAATAACGATGTATGAACCCTCAGCCGTTGCAAATTTCCTTTGACAAATCACACATTTTCGGGAAAATTCGTAAGTATTTTTCTTCGAATTTTTCAGAGAATTTTGTCCGTAATTTGATCAAAATTGTCAGAAATGTCAAAGAAAAATATTCACAACTTTCTTCAGATAAAAACCCTCTGAAAAATTTGGCAGCATTTGAATGCTCATACGGCATTTCCCCTTCGTACGGCAGACTAGACATTTGGTAGTTTGATGTTTTCATTCAAAGAAAAAATAAAAATAAAGATAAATAAATAAATAAAAAAAATGTCAAGTTTGCCATAAACATGACACAAATCTGGGCTGAAAGGTTATGGATTCAAAAGTAGACGCACTCCCTGTATGGCCAAAGGAGTGAACAAATCTACTCGTTACTAATTTCTGGAGATGAAGGAGATCAATTTCCCAGGGAATTCAAAATTCTAATACCTCCCCTTAACTTTAACTTGAAAAATGCGCTTCTGAAAAAAATCACCCCGTGCGGTAAGTTTCTTTCCTCCTTAGACGGTCACGTGCAGCTTTTATTAGTCTCAAAAGGGAATAAAATAATGAAAGTAAAGCAGTACTCAACAAATGGATGATGCTCCGTCTGAATTTCACCTTCATCTGTGGTGTGAGGTATTAAAGTTGTGCTTGATTTGGTGTTTTTTGCGATTGCCCCAGGCCAGAACGGTTCTCGAAGTCTGACATTGTTGGAGTCCCAATTATCAACTACGTTCCTTACTTGCTCGTCTGCCCAATTTGCATTTACGAGAGGAAAAATTTGATCTTCCACAAAAACGAACAGCATTAGTACCACGTGATTCATGCCTATTTTGATTGTCACTTTGGTGCCCAATAAGTAGTCTTAGAAAAAAGTCCTAGTTCAAAGAAAATGGGGATAAAATATCAGATACTCAAATAAATAACTAAAAAAAAAATGTTAGAAAGTCAGAATGAAAAAACCTATATCAGCAGTATAAATATTATCATGAGATAATAAAACACTAGGGGAGGGCGAGGGTTTACTTTATTCAATGGTTTGTAGGATTTTCTGTGCCTTGTGCCCCCCCCCCCCCAACAAACCCTCATAATGAACATAGGTATGATTTGTTAATAAGATTATGATCTAGCATTCGAGGGTGAATTAAATGTTGTGATTTATGTTGACTTATTCCTAAATGTTGTTCTACCCGTTTCCGTAGGTAAATTTACACGTTTTGAATGTAAACTTCACAGTGAAAGCATAGTTAACGTCAGTGTTATAAGTTACATTCTAGACTGTCAATATGCCAGATCAGCATGCAATTTTCTTGAGCGTAACTTTTGTTCACACTTGACTTTGTTGAGTTAATTTTTCAAAAAAAAACAAAAAAAAAAAAAATTAAAATTGAAATTGAAATTGAAATTGAAAAGAAATACTTACAATTGTAAAAACGCGATTGAAGCAGAATTGAAGAAGATAACGAATGTAAACAGAGGTGTGTCTGTCATACTCCCACGACTAAACTACTAGCAACCCTTTTGCTGCATGCCAAGAGTGAATAATTGAACTGTTATCAATTCGATGGGAACTGATAAAAGAGATGGTGATGTCCAATGAGAACGTTCCATCTCATACAGGGTATCTCATAACTCAAGTTTTTTCTTGGTTATTTAAAATCTCAAAAATGCAAGAGTTTTAAGGAGCTGAACAAGAATGTCCGCAAGAATTTGAAATTTGGGATCGAACACCACTCTTCTCTTCATCTTTGGTCATTAAATGACGAAAAATTTTTGGGGATGGACGATTCTAGAAATATGAAATTGACGTGAGGAATCCGAGCCTCCAGATCTTGAAGACACAAAGCGCAGCCAAAAAGGAGGGTTGGGGGTGATTTTCCGAAAATTAGGGTTTCTCCAACCAAGATTTAACATCTTTTGCTTCGTTCAATTTTCCGCCGCATTTGAAATTCCCGCCCTTTTCTTTGGCGGGAATTTCAATTTTTCTTATTGCCCCTTGCCTTGCTTAGTTCCCTAGTTCACCTATTATAAAACCCTGGTTCGGAATTTCCAAAATCTGAATTTAGCGGGCTTATCTAAGAACTATCAAATGTCGATGGCTGAAAAGTAATGAAAGTCAGTCCCGCAGAACGCTAGAACTGAGTGTTACCAGAAATACAATTCAACACTTTTTTTGCCCTTTTGACAATCCCACGCCAATTTTAGATTCTGAGTAAAAGCCTAGAATCCGTCTGAGATTGCCTGAACAAAGAAGAAAGTTGTGAGTTTTTATGATCTATACATATTCCAAGTTGCAAGCTGTGTAATATATCACCCTCTCTATTTTACAACAAATGAAAAGACTAAAACCGTTTTTGCATTGCATATTCGCATTGAATTTTACCGTGTTACCTATGCAACGTCACTGCTCATTGGGAGAAGAATGGTTTTTGCTGACAAGTAATAACACAAAAATTTGTGAAAGAAAAATGTGTTTATTGTCATTTTATTCAGATCTTTGTCTCTGCAAGACTAGATGGTCGGAAGCAAAGATCGCCTAACAAGTAAAAAAGTAAATAAAGGCAACACGACGTGTTTTTTGAAGAATTTTTAAAGGAATCTATCTTTAAAATAGATATCATGCGGAACTGGCGCCATTGAAATACAATTTGCTTTAAAACGATTTTGTCATTCTGATGCCACGCTTCTGCCGCAATTTCCACTGATTTATTTTGCGATACGGAGATTCCAATCATCATTTTACTTTTAATTTCAAGCTTTGAAAAGCGAGAATCAGAGTCAAAAACGTCAAGATATTTGTGTTCCGTCATTTTTTTCAATACAGAAGTTGCACTTCTCATTAAATTTGGATGTTAGAATGATTCCTATTCCCTTATTTTTTTGTACCAGAATTATGTCAATCTTCTCTTTAGCGCCAGGTGTACCATCCTCGTTTAAGTGTGGAAGTTTCCCAGTAAGGGATGTAATCCCAGCTTCTATCTCAAAGTCGTCACTGTGATACGTTGCAACTTTTCTTGAATATACATACAGTAAAGCTTTCAGCTGATACTCAGCGTCTGGAGCTTTCACTTTCACAATGTTATAAACGGCTTCGCCAAAACGCTGAAGAGAATCATTGTTCGGAGCTAGACCTCTTACCGCACTAATCATTGTCATTTCATTCTGTGGGCTAATTCCAAAAAATCTCTGAACGCTCCCGCTTTTACACAGATAACCATTCATAAGCTCAGCATCAGTGCGACTTGACACTCTGTAAACACAAAGATCACCTCTTTCTTCAGTAACTGATATTAACCCCAGGAACTGGAAAATTTTGATGGACGTTACAAACATCAGCCGACTTGGCCGTTTCTTTAACGGATGCCTTACTATTTTCAAGTAAATATTTTCAGCCTTGAAAAGCTTTCAAAATTTAGCAAAACTTGGGGTGATATCAAGATCTCAGCTTCTCCCTGAATATACACTGGGTTAACACGTCGCTGAATCCATGTATTTAAGAATAGTTTCTCAAAAGCATGCAAAATTTCAGTGGTAAATGGCAAAGTCAAAGCACCGGATGTGAAATTCCGATTCTTGATGTAGGAGAGTACAGATCCAGTGTTGAACAAAGTTAAAGACGAATTCAAAACTGCGTGTCCATTCAAGAGGTCGTTCACTCAGACTGAGGTGATCTTTCATCGAATATTTCCCCAATATGTTTGCAACTTCCTTCTCTGACAGTCCAAAATACTTTGCGGTTCGCTCATCGCTCGAAAAGGCAGTATGTTGAATCTGGTGCATTTTTCTTGGCGAATTTTTAAATTCAGATGGTTTTATCAGCATTAACTCTTCGGTGTTGAAAGTTCCTAAATAAAGAGCTTGCGTCCTTCCGTCCAAGAGGATCATTCTACTGAACTCAATTATAAATGAACCTACGTAGGTTCTCTGTACCTTCGCTTTATCCTGAATCATGCAAGGCTTGCACAATGCATCGTAAGAGTCTACAATCACTATGACGGGTTTCTTTATGCATTTTCGCAAGAGTTTCTTCAGAAACGATGCGCTCTTCCAGAATTTACTGGGAGTGACTGCATCGTTCATCCCTTCTTCGAGGTATTTTTTGAAGCTCATTAACTCTGCAGTATTCATGTCTTCGTGAGAAAGGAGTGATGGGTAATAGCTCATCATTTCCTTTATCACCATCTTAAATCTTTGGTGAAAGTCTTGATCGAAGATAGGTTTATTTTTATAAAAAGCTTCTGTCGTGCAACCAAGAGGGCTTAGATCTATGTAAATGACAGCGTAGTTCTGGAAGTGCTCTTGGAAGAATTTTTTCATGCCGAATATTTCCGTGCCTTGAAAGAGACGGTAAGCGGCAGTTTCGCGCCAACTATGGAACTTAGTCCTCCCGTTGATAATTTCTGTCGAGGCATTCAGGAATTGGACAGCCATCTTCGCCAGGGAGGACTTTCCGAAGCCAGGGGGCGCGGTCACGTACCATTGTTTCGGTCGCTGAGTCAGCCATTCGTGGAGAAAAAACGTCTTGTCAACGAAAGCTTTGCTACGTCGGATTTCAGAAAATTCCGAGCTTGATGGAACGAAATCCTAAAAAATTATATTTATCAACATTAATATCCATTAAATAACAACATTTTTATTATTTTTGACAATTTCACGTTTAAATTTTGAAAAAATTCGAAGTTTTAATTCGAAAAAACAAATCAATGAAGTTCTAAAATGACATATTTAGAGCTTGATTCTTAGAATCTAAATGTAAATTAAAGTCATTTCATGGCAAAGGAATCAATCAAACTTCCCGTAACTTCCAAAAATATTAGATAGTTTATCGTTTTAAAAAAAAAATTTTGACCAAAATTAACCCAAGTGTTGCTTCTGAAAATAACATCCGCGCGCTAAGGTCTCAATTCTCTTAGGCGCACGTACAGCCTTTTTATTTTCAAAAGATGGTAAAGTAATACTTAAATAAAATAGTACTCAACGGAGGGATGATGCTTCGTCTGAACTTCTTGTTCGTCCGTAGTGTGGGACTTTGAAGTTGAGCTGATTTGTAGTTCGGTGTTTTTCCCGGTCACTCGCGGCCAGACCGACTCGCGGAGTCGGACGTTCTTAAAATAATCCCAATCATCTACTAAATCCCTCTCTCTTTTTGCACATATGCGGAGAAAAAGTTGGACAGTCGCAAAAACGAACATCAATGAAGCCGCTTCTTGCTTCATGATTATTGTTCAAAATAATGTAGATATGCACTGTAAAAAATTTAGATAAAAGATCGAATGCTCATATATAAGTAGTAAGGTGGTAAAATATTGCTGAGTCCACCTTGGTTCCAATACATCTGTCTGAGCCAAACACCCTCCATCTTTTCAGTCTTGCATAGATAATCATTACACCAAATTTTTTACACCAATGGAAAGTGTTGAAATTTTTGGTCTTGCTCTCCTCGCAAAAACATGTAGACCCAGCATTATTGAACCACCTTTTACAAACAGGCCGAGCTATATTTTTAGTGTTTTTTCTTGCTTCGATAAAGAGTTGAATGCATAAAAATTGGAAAGAGCAATGCCAATTTCGGCACTATAACTTCATTCCGAGTACCTATCATCATAAAGTATGGTATAACTCTACAAGTACTTTAATTCTAACAGAGGTGTTGTAGGGTACTTCACACAAGCTAAGAACTTTATGTGTATTCCTTAAAATTGATGGTGAGGTATATTTATCAACGGGAAAAAACGGTTTTTAATCGTTAATGTTAATTCATCCATTTCCGTGGAAAACATTCGGTAAATTTTAACTCTACAGGAGGAGCATATTTGTAATGCACTTTCGTGTTATTTGCCAAATTTGTTTCATTCACGATGCTGGATCAGTATAATATTTGTAAGGGTGATTTTTGCTCAGTCCTTTTTCATACGTGATTCAGGTGAATCCTCAACTTTTAGTTCAGCAAAATGCTGCCTGCTCTTTCTATTGCAGATTTCAGCCTCTATCGGCGTTTGAATTAAAAAGAAAAGTAAAAACAAGAAAACAAATAAACACTCAGTTCATAGACCAATTATTACGAAGGTAGCATATAAAAATGAGCGTTTAAAACCACAAATGAGTTCCATAGTATTTACTACCACCATTGTATGATCGATTCGATGTATCGATTTTAGTGGTTAGTTAAAAACAGACTGATAGTCATGTTTTAAGGTTTTGAAATCCAATTTTAGGAATGAATGTCTTCTAGTTATTGATCTAGGGACTGATATACCAATTTTTTTAAATATTGCCCCTGATTCTTTAAATTTGAACTCTGTTGTTCGTACTCATAATACATTCTTTAAAGCTTGGGATCGACATAAATTGATTTACCTCAGTAGAAATAATGGGAAAAAAAATCCAAGTAATAAAAATTATATACAATTGTGCATTTGCCTTTCAATAAAAACTAAAGAAAATAACGCACGTAAACAGAGATGTGGCACAGTTGGCGTACATATGACGAAACTGCTAGTAACCCTTTTGCTGCACGACGAGAGGGAACAATCAATTCAACGGAGTTCGATAAGGACATTTTATCGACGCATCTAATACAGGGTGTCTCTCGTATGTCAAGTTTTTTTCTTGATTATTTTAAGTCTCACTAAATCAGGATTTTTTGGGGCTAAAAAAGTAAACTGACCATAAGAAATTTAAATTTGTTGACTTCGGAGCCACCGTTCCTTAGGCGAATGTTGCACCGGGATTCCTGCGTTAATATGAACGTTTTGAAATGATTTGATCAAAGTTAAAAAGCATGGAAAATATCAGTTTCTTCAAGTCGAACGCCACCTATCCTCTGCACATTGGCACATGGCACGCTGCGGCGCGGCCTGCCAGCTCAAAACGTATATTGGCGCCTACAAACCTAAAGGGATACTTCAAGCATTGCGCAATGCGTGAAGTATCCCTGTTAGGTTTGTAGGCGCGCTGCGCGTTTCACGCTGGCAGCACGCCGCAGCCGCGGCGCTCCCGGCGGGCGGGTGGTGAACGATTTCTATTGGGGAGAGCTCTCTGTCGGAAAAACTCGTATTTCGTATAATTTTTTCTTTTATTTCGCTTTTAAATTCAATCGGTGTGAAGTATTGGAATTTACGCGACTGGTGTTAAGAATATACGACAATCGGTACGGTCGTGATAAGTGCGATTAATTAGTCGCGGAAAACGATTCGTCGTAAGCCGATAGCTCGATGTGTATACGTAACTGTATGAAAGGCGGGTCGTGCGCCATGCGCGCTGCGGACGGCACAGGGCGGCTCATGAAATTCTCTCCTGGGCTCTGTCACTTGTCATGCTTAGGTCCCCAGTCCACCTTCTTATGAGAAACCAGGGTCATACATTTCCAAAATCATTGGCGGATCCAGTAAATTGGCAACACCGTTTTTCTCCATTTAAACCCATGGAAATGTATCGATTCTTGGAGGGGCCAGGTGCTCCGCAAAGAATCGATTGTTTTACATAGATTTAAATGGAGGAAAATCCGATGTTGCCAAATTGCTAGATCCGCCTCTGTCCAAAATCTGAATAGAGCGGGCTCATCTAAGAACTATCAACTGTCCATGGCCAAACACACAATGGAAATCGGCTCCGTAGAACGCTGGAACAGCATGTGATAAAATGAAAATATAAAATATTTAAATCGGAAAATTCGCAACTTTACCACGTAATATACAAATCTATCACCGAGAGATAATCACCTTTCGATAGACGCGAAAATCATAAAAATCGGTCTCGTAGAATGCTATGAAAAGTTAGGAGGCTTAAGAGCTTTCAGTATAAATATATTTTTACAGATCTCACCACTTTCCTCGCCCTTTTGAATATCCCTCGCCCATCTTAAGTTCCGAGTGCGGACCTAAAATCTATCTAATATTGAATTTATATATATGATTTATGCATATTCCCAAGTTGCAAGCTGTGTAATACATTGCCCTCTTTATTTTACAAAAAATGAAAAACTAAAACCGGCTCTCACCATATTCGCATTGCATTTCACCGTGTTACCCATGCAACATAAATGATCATTGGGAGAAGAATACATTTTGATTTAGAAGTTATAACACCAACATTTGATTAAAAGACAATTTGTTTATTGTCACTTTATTCAGATCTTTATTCGTGCAAGACTTAAAAGGTTGCCAGCAAAAATAGCCTGGTGTTTAGAATAAATAAATAGTAGTACAGGTATGTCTTTTCAAAACATTTTAAACGAATTTATCTTTAAGACAGATATCATTGGGGATTTGCGTTATTCAATATAACTTGTTTCAAAATTATTTTTTCATTCTGATGCCACACTTCTGACGCAATTTCCACCGATTTATTCGTCGAAACGGAAATTCCAATCATCATCTTTTCCTTGATTTTGAGCTTTGAAAAGCGAGAATCTGAGTCAAAGACGTCAAGATATTTATGATCCGTCATTTCTTTCAAAACGTTAGTTGCAGTTTTATTAAATTTAGATTTCATAATGATTCCTATTTCCTTATTTTTTAGCACCAGAATTATGTCAATCTTTCTTTAGCGCCAGGGTTGCCATCCTCGTTTAATTGTGAATATTTCCCAGTGAGGACTGTAATGTCAGCCTCCATCGCAAAGTATTTACTGTAATAAGTTGCAACTTTCCTTGAATATACATACATTAATGCTTTCAGCTGATACTCAGCTTTTGGAGCTTTCCTTTTCACAATGTTATGAATGGCTTTGCCAAAACACTGAATAGAATCATTGTTCGGCGCTAGACCTCTTACCGCAGCAGTCATTGCCATTTCATTCTGCGGGTTAATTTCAAAAAATCTCTGCACACTCCCACTTTTACACAAATAACTGTTTATGAGCTCAGCATCAGTGCGACTGGACACCCTGTAAACGGAGAGATCAGCCCTTTCGTCAATTATCGATATTAACCCCAGATACTGAAATATTCTGATGGAAGTCAGAATATCCTCCGACTTGGCAGTTTTGTTGATGGATGCCTTATTATTATGAAGTAAATATTTGAATCTTAAAAAGCTCTCAAAACACAATAGAACTTGGGGTGAAATCATGACCTCAGCTTTATCTTTGAATATGCATTGCATTAACACTTCGCTTATTTGTGGATTTAGAAATAGTTTCTGATAAACTTGCAAAATCTCTGAGGTAATTGGCGACGTGAAAGCACTGGTCGTAGCATTCCGATTTTGAATGTATGATAGCACAGATCTAGTGTTAAACAAAGTTAAAGATGAATTCAAAACTGCGTGTCCATTCAAAAGGTCGTTCACCAAACTGAGATGATCTGGCATAGAATATTTTGTCAAAATATCTGCAACTTCCTGCTTGGTCAGTCCAAAATACTTTGCGATTCGCTCATCGCTAGAAAAGGCCGTGTGTTGTATCGTGTACACTTGTGTTTGTGGATTTTTAAATTTAGATGGTGCTCCCAGCATTAACTCTGCGGTGTTGAAAGTTCCTAAATAAAGAACTGTTGTCTTTCTGTCTAGGATTATCACTCTACTGAACTCTATCATAAAGGAAGCTACGTAGGGTATCTGTATTTTCGATTTGTGCTGAATCATGCAAGGCTTGCATAATGCATCGTAAGAATCTACAATCACAATGACGTCTTTTTTTAAGCACTTTTGTAAGAGTTTTTTAAGAAACGACGCGCTCTTCCAGAATTTACTGGGAGTGGCTTCATCATTCATCCCGTCCTGGAGGTATTTTTCGAAGCTTTTTACCTCTGAAGCTTTCATCTCCTCATGATAGCGGAGAGATGGGTAATAACTGTACATGTTTTTTATCACCAACTTGAATTTTTCATGAAAGTCCTGATCGAAGATAGGTTTGTTTCTATAATATGCTTCCGTGGTGCAACTTAGAGGGGCTAGGTCGATATAAATTACAGCGTGTTTCTGGAAGTGCTCGTTGAAGAAATTTTTCATGCTGAATATTTTCGTGCCTTGAAAGAGACTGTAAACGGCAGTCTCACGCCTGCTATGGTGTCTTGTCTTTCCTTTGATAATTTCGGTCGAGGCATTCAGGAATTGGACAGCCATCATCGCCAGGGAGGTCTTCCCGAAGCCAGGGGGTGCGGTCACGTACCATTGTTTTGGTCGCTGGGCCAGCCATTCGTGGAGAAAAGGTGTCTTGTCAGCGAAAGCTTTGCTATGTCGGATTTCAGAAAATTCCGAGCTCGACGGAACGAAATCCTAAAAAATTATATTTATCAACATTACTATCTATAAAATTACAGCACAATTCAATATTTCTTTAACATTTTTTTTGGTTGAAATATTAAGAAATTGATCAACATAACAAAGCTAATTGATTGGAAAATGTAACACAGATAAAAAAGTGATGCTGATTTATTATTCTGAATGTAAAAAAGTGTGCGAGAACTCACAAAACGCTGATTTAACCACCAGATCAGTTAGTTTTACATCTTGACATTGCTTAATTAACTGATGTGGTGGTCAATTCAGCGATTTGTGAGTTCTCGCACACTCCTTTGCATCCAGAATGTTAAATCGGCATCCTTTCTTTTCGGTGTAATGATTCAAAATATTTCAATTAAAGTTTGAAGCATGTCATAACGAGACTGTAAATTACTGCGTTTTCCGGTGGTGAAATCTGTCCGTCATACATCTTATTTTGATGAAGGATAGAATCAATGTACGTAAATTTTCATCAACTTGTTACATGCTTTTTTTAACGGTATTTGAGACATATTGGCAAACAAATTTACTGTGCTTCCGTATTGAAGATAAAAGCAGATATTTTGAAAAATGCTATGCAGATGCAGCATTATATCAATTTATATAACTTGAGATAGTGAATGATAATATGGCATGTAAAAAGGAAGCATAGCATCAATTTGCCAAATAGATTGAGGGAATATGCAACAAGACCGTGAATTTTACACATCACATTTCTATTACCCTTGTGACCGTTCATAGTGAAATAACTCGATGGCGCTAAAAACTGAAAACGTAGTATTCACTGCTGCTGCTTTGAGGTTGTTTTACATACAGGTAGGCACAAGAATGTCGAGGAACTTCAAACTTGAAAATTAGACTTGATTTATGGCAGTCATAAGTTTTAACTTCAGAAAAAACAACCAAATTAACTTCTGAAGGGACATATTTAGAGCTTAAATCGTAGAATCTAAATGTACATTAAAGTCATTTCACGGCAAAGGAATCAACCAAACTTCCCGTAACTTCCACCTAAAAATATTAGATAGTTTATCGTTTTAAGTGAAAATGTTGACCAAACTTAATCAAAGTATCGCTTCTGAAAATAACATCGACGCGCTGAAGGTCTCGACTCCCTAGGCGGTCACGTTTAGGCTTTTTTATTCTCAAAAGAGAGTAAAGTATACTAAATAATAATACTAAAAACTAAATACTAAAAGTACTCAACGGAGGGATGATGCTTCGTCTGAACTTCTCGATCGTTCGTTACTGTGGGGCTTTGAAGTTGAGCTTAATTCGTTGTTTTTTCCGGTCACCCTGGGCCAGAACGACTCTCGCAGTCTGACATTTCTAGAATCCCAACTATCTACTAAATCTCGCTCTCTCTCTTCGCATGTAAGCGGGGAAAAAGTTGGACAACAGCAAAAACGAACATCATTGAGGCCACTCCTTGCTTCATTATTGCACTTATTACTTTTCACTCTAACTACCGACAAATAATGTAGATATGCACTGTAAATGTAAAATGCACTGATGAATGATCGAATATTTATATAAGTAGCATGGTGGTAAAATAGTGCAGAGTCCACACTAATTATATACGCACATGTTCCAATGTGTCAGACTGAGCTGAACAACCCCCCACCTTCAGTATTGTACAGATACTCATCAGAGCTCAAAGGTGTTTGACTCTAATTGACATGTTTGGCCTTGCTTTCCTTGCGAAAAAGTGCGGACCCAACATTATTTAACCACCTTATTGTTACAAACAGGTCGGGCACATTTTTTTAGTGTTTTTTCTCGCTTAAGTAAGTAATTGAATACATACAAATTGGAAAGAACAAGACTAATAAAACCCATTCCGGCACAATAATGTCATCACAGGTATCATCATGAAGTAGTGTAACATGTAACAATACAAGTACTGTAATTCTGAGATAAGTGTTGTAAGATGCTGTACATGAGAACTAAAAACTACATCTATGACCTTGTCCTTGAATTTGGACTTCATTAGTGAAGTATTAATCAACGGGAAAAACAGATTTTTATTCCTTTATATTGATTCATTCATTTCCATGGAAAACATTCAGTATATTTATATTCAATAGGAGAAGCATATTTAATAGTGTGCATTCATGTTATTTGCCAAAGAGTCATTCAAGATGCTGAATCAACATGATGCATTTGTGACGGTAATTTTTGCTCAATTATTTTTCATACATTATTAAGGTGAATCCTCAGACTTCTAGTTCCGCTTAAAGCCACCAGTATTGCAAACTTTAGTTATTATGGGCACTTGAATTTTGTTTTGTCTTGATTAAAATATCAGTCACAGACCAATTTCATTATTACGGAAGTAGCATATAAAAATGAGCATTTAAAGCCATGAAAGTAAGTTCCAAAGTATATGCTGCCTCCAGTGTACGGATCGATTTCTAAGTATCGATATTAGTAGTCAGTTGGAACCAGATTTATAGCATATTTTAAGGTTTGATTGCAATTTTGGAGAGAATGTCTCCTAGTGAGTGACCTAGGGACTGAGATATCGACTTTTTCCACAATAATCCCCTGATTCTTCAAATTTGAAATCTATTGGTTGTACCCATAATATATTTAGCAAAACCGAGGAGCCACCTTCATTGATTTACCTCAATAGGAATAATATCATTGTTTCTTCCATCGAAATAAAAACTAACAAAAACTCCAATTAAGAAAAATTACATACAATTAATCGAGGGGCTTGAAGAACCAAGCGCATAAGTGCAGTTTTTAAAAACATTGAGGTATTAATAAATCCAAGTAAAACTAGTTCTCATGCATACTCTGTGAAAATTCGCTCCCAAATTCCAATTTTTAAGCACCAAAAAAATAGTTTGAACTTTCTTTCCTCCATAAGGATCCATGTAATTTCGAAACTTCAAGCACGTATTTCTCGTAACAGCAAAAACCGTACGTATGCGCGTTGTTCTCCATGTCCCACAATAAAATTGTAAATTTGCCTTCAATAAAAACTAAAGAAAATGATGCACGTAAACCGCGATGAGGCGCCTAAACGACTAAACTGCCAATAACCCTTTTGCTGCTTGACAAGCAAGAACAATCAATTCAATGGACCTCGATAAGATTACTCATCCATTACGTCTAATTAGGTCATTTTATCTACACATCTAATACAAGGTGTCTCGCATGTCAAGCTTTTTTTGGGGACTGATAAGGTAAATGGACGTAATCCATCAAACGGAACTATGTGCATTATGACGTGAGCCCTGTTATGCATATATTCTCATGGGTCTCAGAGCCATGTCTTAATGCACATAGTTCCGTTTGGTAGAAATACGTCCAAATGACCATATGAAATCTTAATTTTTTAATGCGGGTATTTTTTTTTGTTTTGTTTTTTTGAATCCTGTGCTAATATTTCCGGAACGCTGTCATCATAGTCAAAAGTATGAAAAGTGTCGGTACAAAGCGACGCCACTTCAAGTCTAACCCCGCCTATCCTCGGTACAAAATATAGTTTCCAACAGGAATGGGCGTGGAGGGAGGGGGATGGGGGAAGGGGAGGGGAGGAAATATAAACTCTTCTCTTCATGCTCGGTTGAAAAATGTATGTTAGAGGGCCGGAAAAGACAAATGGAACGGCGTAATTATCGATGTAATAATCCGAAATTCGAAATCTCCTAGGTCACCAGGTCCAAAGATAAGGGCGGGAAAGGTTTGGATGGTGTTGGCCTTTGCGCAAAAGTCGGGATTATTGTCTACATCACAGTTTGAAACTGACAAAATCGAAGAGAAGGGAAACTGAATTTGCATTCTCATCGTTTATGTGGTTTTTGGCTAATTTTTTTACAAGAACTGTGAATTAGAAATTCTTGCACGATCCTTCACCCCTAGCCTCCTCTCCGCCAGAGACCCTGGGAGAAGCTATCAGATCACGAAATTTGGAGTTCGTGGCATGCATTAGGCATCTTTCTATCAAAACCTCATGTCAACGACGTGCAATTATTAAATTGCAGCACTCTCTGAAACTCCAAATTTTGAGGCTTTAGACGCGATATATTGTGAAAGTCCAAGCTTTAATCTCCCTGCAGCCTGAAGAAACTGAGAAGAAATAAGTCTGTTTCACATATTTTAATGACAAAAATCGGCTTAGCCTCACCTTGCATATTTACATATTTACATTTTTTACAGACATTTTTTTTTACATATTTTAAAACTTTTTGCGATTATGCATTTGAACAAACAAGTACAGTAGTGAAGTAAGACCATATTCGCAATGATGAACTAGAATTCGCAATGGTGAACAAGAATTTGCAGTTCATTAAGTCGTGATTTTTTGAGGAAAAGATAAAATTAACGAAAAAGTGTAAGAATGAACACAAAATTTTCTTATGGAAAATATCTCTAAAGTCTTGCAGGAATTTATCTCCGTATTTCACATTATTGTAAACTCGTATTATTAATCACGACGTTCTTTAAGTTCGTCTTTTCGTCCTGGTGCCACGCTTCTGCAGCAATTTGCACTGATCCATCCGATTGTACAGAAATTCCAATTAGAATCTTATTTGCAATACCGAGTTTTGAAAAGCGAGAATCTGATTCAAAGACGTCAACGTATTTACGATTTGTCATTTCTTCTAAAAGGGTCGTTGCACTAGTATTAAATTTGGACGTCATAATAACCCCTATTTTCTTACTCTTCAGGACCAGAATTATGTCTATTCTCTCTTTGGTGTCATTTCTGAGATCCTTGTTTGATTTTGAATGTTCAGTTTTAGGGGCTGCAATCATCGCCTCTAAAGTAAAGTCTTCACTGTAATGTGTTGCAACCTTCCTTGCATATACGTACATCAAAGATTTCAGTTGAAAGTCAGCTTCTGGTACTCTGGCTTTTACGATGTTGTGGATGGTTTCACCTAAAGTTTGAATCGAATCATTTGTTGGCGCGAGACCTTTTACAGCACGAATCATCGCCAATTCATGTTCTGCGCTGATCATAAAGAATTGTTGGGCACTGCCAACTCTATATAGATGGTCGAGCATTAGTTCAGCGTCACAACGACTTGAGGCTCTGAAATTCCAGGAATGCTGATCAGGTTTCAGGGTTTCAGAGACAGCCGATAGCAAGCCCAGAAACTGAAGAATTTTGATGAAAGCCAAGGAGTTTTCTTTCTTGAAATCCTCTTTAACTTGGACTCCTGGAGATTCCTCAACCATTTTTTTTATTTTTGTAAACCTTGAAAATTGCAATTTATCCTGAGGTCCCAGCAGAACCTTGGTTTTACTTGCAAATATGCTTTCAGTCACAATATCACTAACTTGCTGATTCGCGAACATTTTCCCTAAGTCGTGCAGAATGTCAGCGGTGATCGGTGAAATGAGAGCTCTTGGCGTAGCATTCCGGTTTGCAACGTACGAAAGCACAGATCTAGTGTTGAACAGAGTAAGAGCTGACTCTAAAACCGCGTGTCCGTTTAACGTATCTTCCAGCAGCTGAAAGTCATCTTGCATCGAGTGCTTTCTCAAAACTTCTAAAACCTCTTGTGCTGATAATCCGAAGTACTTTGCGATTCGTTCCTCCCTGAAAAAATCTGTATGTTGAATCTGATGTATTGACCGACTTTTAATATGTTGTTCGTGTGCTTTCATGAGCATGAGTTCCACGGTGTTGAACGACCCTAAGTAAAGAACTGTCGCAAGGCCATCTTTTATTAACATCTTGCTAAAATTAATAATATAAGACGCTACGTATGGTCTTTGTAAGAATGAAATGCTCCTAATCATGGCAGGTTTGCATACTGCGTCGTAGGAATCTACGATAACAATAGGATCCTTTCTCAGACATTTGTTCAGAACTCTCATCAGAAAAAATGCACTCTTCCAGAATTTATTGGGCGTCGGATCAGCAGGGTCCACTCCTTCTTCTAAGTACCCCTTGAAGCTTTTTTTCTCGACTTCACTCAAACTTCCATGGTGGAGGAGAGATGGATAATAGCTCATCATTTTCCTTATCACCATCTTAAAGTTTTTATGGAAGTCCTGTGTATTGAAGTCATCAGTTTGACTGAAGACTGCCCGAGTTGTTGAACTCAAGGGGGCCAGGTCAATGTACACGACTACGTAGTTCTGGAAATGCTCGTTGAAAAACTCTTGCATCTCAAAGATGTTTGTTCCCTGAAACAGCTCGTAAGCGGGTGTCTTGTGCTTTTCGTGAAATTTTGCTGTCCCGTTTTCGATTTCGAAGGACACGTTCAGGAATTGGACGGCCATGGTAGCCAAGGTTGACTTGCCGAAACCAGGGGGTGCGGTCACGTACCAGAACTTCGGTCGGTGGGTCAGCCATTCGTGGAGAAAGAATGTCTTGTCGACGAAAGCTCTGCTGCGACGGATGCCGGTAAAATCAGAACTTAAAGGAACGGGATCCTGAAAAATTAAGTCGATACGCGTTAAAGTTATCAATCTATACTGCCGCTGTATATAAACATTCTAATGTTGCCAAAACTCCGGTCAGAAAATATTTATTTTTAAAGGGAGTTACGAAACAATTTTCGTGAAATTTTCCGACGTACTTTAGATCCAATTACGAACATAATACTCTGACAAAATGTAGCAAAACAATTAATAAACTTTACCTAAAATTCGTGAATTTGTCAAAGAATGTATGCCAAATATGCTTATGTTTTTGAGCTATGGATCGATGGTTATTGAAGTCGTGATATTTTTACCAGTATTATATTATTTTGACCTTCAGTGGTAAATTAACCAGTTAAAAGTAAAATCACCATTGTTTTTGGTTATAATTACCACCGATGATGACTGAACTGTCAATTTCAGGGCGAAAAAAAAATAACATTGCATCATTTTGAGAACAAGAAAGGGTGGTCACTTGAAAAAATTGTCTCCGTTTGCTCAATGATAGTCTCTCTTTTTCTCTCTTTTGATGCACTAGACAGTTTTTACATGTTCCTTAGCAATATTAGAGTCGGATTAAAATAATTAAATTCAATATCACAAAACCTTAAATTGGTGCATATGTCCTCCCGTGTCAGAATTTGTGGCGGAGCTCGACTGTGTCTTTGCCTGATGTTTTTGTTGCTCATCTGCCCAGTCTGCGCGCGTGCCATCAAAAGGTCGGCCGATCACGAAAACGAACAAAATTATTGCGAAATGCATCATTATCACTCGAGCGGCCAATCCTCCGTCAAAAGTAGTCAAATTTCTGTTCCGAATGTAATTAAAGAAATCAATAAGTGTATCGGTAGACAAATCAGTACAAGCATCAGGGGGAAATTTATAAAAAAAAGTAAAAAGTAGGCGAATACAAATAGATAATGAGGGTATGCCATGAAATCAGAGATCATCCTCTCTTTACCTTAAAACTGAGAAAATTAGTCATTATCAGTAGTTTTTTTTTTACTTCTTCAAATACCCCACAAGAGCTAATCCTGCGCTTTTAGTCCCCCCCCCCCCTCACGTCCCTAACAACTAGTCTTAGGCAAACATTTTTTTAGACCATCCAACTCGGGTCGCCTGGCCAGGCGAATTGAACCCCGGGACTTCCCGATCATAGAGCTAGCGCTACAACCACCACACTGTAGGAGGCTGACAAAGTTTTAATTTTGTAGTGACAAGACCAAAAAAAAAAGAGTGACTTGCAGTCAAGGTACGTAAAAAAAGTGGAGTGTATAACATGTAAACAGTTTTGAGGTTAGAATTTAATTTTGCAACGTAGGCACACTACTTTTCTGTCCTGATTGTTGATTTGGTCACTTGTAATCCCAGCAATTTCGAATAATCGATTCAGAACTATTGATTCTAAACCTGAAAGTGATTAGTCCTATTTTGACGTTCGGAATGATTATTAAGCAGAATGTAAAACTTTCGTAAATGCATTTTTTGGATGATTCCTTCATCTTTAATTTAGTGTTCCCCATAAATATGTCAAAAAAGGTCTCATTCAGCCACAAAAATACATAAAAAAAGCAAATATAAAATAGATGCTTACACTTAATTATTTTTGAAGATGTTAAGGGTGCCAAAGAACTACACAGTATACCCACAAAATGATTCCTTCGTCTCAGCATTGTGTCGACGTACTGAACTATTTTTTACGGGACAAACCTTTGAGCTCTTATCGACTCAATTACAACTGATGAATTCCATAGTATATCCACGTGTGATAAGGAATTACTGTCGAACGTCTATTCTTATCTATTCTTCCTCTAATTCTATATCTATATCGCAAGGATTTGAAATTTAGGATCAAATTCTTTTCTTTTTATCTTTGGTTATTAAATTGATGTAAAAATTTCGAAAATAGAAAATCCTAGAAATATAAAATTGATCTGAGGATTCCAAATCTCCAGTTCTCGAAGTCACAAAGTGCCCTCAAAAGAGGAGGGGTTGGAGGGTGTTTTTCCCGAAATTAGGGTTCCTCGCTCAGGAGAAAGGAGGACTCTCAGGAGAAGTAAAGCTTGAAACTATTAAAACCGAAAAATTTAATGACTTTTGCTATCAAGTAATTTTTATCCTTATTCGTCGTGTGGTTTCATGATATCATTTCAACGAGGACTTCCAATTCTAATTTTGTGCATCATCCTTGCTCTCTCTCTGCCGTACTAAGGAAAAACACCGCAGGAGCATTCGCGAGTTGCCAAATTTCCTCTGGTAAAATGTTCATTTTTAAGAAGTGTTACGAATATTTCCTCTTGAAAATTGGAGATAATTTAAATCTGCTCGGAAATAAAATTCGAGGAAAAATGCGAGAAAAAATACTCAGAGATTTCCCTGAGAATTTGTATTTTATCGAAGGAAGTTTGGCAACGTATGAAGGCTCATACGGCGTTCTTCCTTAGCACGGCAGCTTTATAATTATTATTTAAAGAAACTTGGCACTGTGGTTAGGAAGAATCGCGTAACTCTACATGAAAATCCTATGTGGATCCAGCGGTTTCTACTAAGCACGGCAGTACATCTCTTGTATACCTTTTATTATAAAAAAAGTCCCAAATTTACAATGTTAAAAGCGATTTTTTTTTTCAAAATGCTCTTCCATAACGCATAAAAATTATATAAATCTTTAAAAACAATTACAAAATCGCACTTAATAATCAACTCGGATACGAAAAGCCTTCAATACGGCATAGGCTCATAAAACGGGGTCTCACACTACCATTTTTGGGAAAGACGCCGTATAAACCGAATGACGTACCCAAATGTCTCCTGACAAAACACTAATTTGCTGGACCACCGAAAAACATTTTCTATCCACTTTTTTAAAGAATTTTATTCGTAATTTGATCTCGAGATTCTGAAGACTTCATGAGAAATGATTAATAAATGCCCTCAAAAATAAATAATTTATCATGTAAAATTTGGTAAGATTAGTCGCGTTTCCCTTAATATGGCAGCAAAGTACACAGCATGTGTGCACGAAATGATAAATCGTAAGATAAAAAGTGCTTTATAGCGAGTTGAAATCAATTTTTTTCAAAAGAGCAACTATTTACAGCAGTGAAGTATGTACATAAAAGTCAAAGTCAAAGTCTATGTACAAATGTTACTTTTGGAAATATTTCCTAAAAGCTTTCAAAAATTAATCTCTTTAGTCCACATTAAAGTAATCTCACTTTCCTTATAAATACGTTTCTTGACGTAGATTTTTCGTTTTGGTACAACATTTTCTCCGCAATTTTCACTGATTTATATCTTGGCACAGAGATTCCGATCAGTAACTTTATTCTTAATATCGAGGATTGAAAAACGAGAATTTGAATCAAATATGTCAAAATATCCACCAGCGGTCATTCCTTTTAAGACAGACTAGTATCATAACAGGCCCGTATTCAATTTGGATGCTATAATTTTTAAAATAATAGCTTCTGTGAGCATCTATGCTCCAAGATCAGGATCGTATAAATTCCTTCGTATAAATGTCTTTGGCACTTCAGTCTAATCTTTGAGATATATGTTAAAGGGGACTCGCACTATTGAATATAACGTGTTTCAAACCAGTTGTTTCGTTCAGGTGCCCCACTTCCGCAACAATTTGTACTGATCTACCCAGAGATACGAAGATTTTAATCAACATCTTATTTTTAATTTTAAACTCTGAAAAGCGAGAATATGAGTCGAATACCTCCGAGTATTTACAATCTGTCTTTTCTTTCAAAACTGGCGTTTTATTTAAGTTGAATTTAGATGCAATTATGACTCCTAATCCCTTATTCTTCAAGACTAAAATTATGTCAATTTTTTCATTAGCGCCAGGTTTACCACTCTCGTTTAATTCTGACATATTTCCAGGAATGGTTGCAATTCCAGCTTCCATCAAAAATTCCTCACTGTGATGTGTCGCAACCTTCCTTGCAAATGTGTATATGAGAGATTTAAGCTGATATTCAGCTACAGGCCCTTTTACTTTCACGATGTTGTGGATGGCTTTGCCTAAAGCTTGGACCGAATCATTTGTCGGTGCAAGGCCCTCAACAGCACGAATCATCGCCAATTCATCGTCTGCACTGATTTTAAAGAATTTTTCGATGCTGCCACTATTGTACAGACATTCAAGCATAAATTCGGCATCACAATGACTAGAGGCTCTTAAATTACAGAAATAACGATCAGGTATCAGGTTTTCGTGAACGGCTGATAGCAAACCTAGGTACTGTAGAATTTTGATGAACGACAGAGAAATCTCTACCTTGAAACTCTCTTCAACGTCGATTCCTGTAGTGTTAGTAACTAAACGCTTAAATTTTGTGAACCTCGTAAAGTGTAATGGCTTTTGATATTTCATCAGAACCTCGGATTTATCTGCGAATATACTTTCAGTCACTATATGGCTGACAGTCTGCCTTGCGAACATGTTCTCAAAGTTGTGCAAAATTTCTGCGGTCATCGGTGAAATGAGAGCTCTGGGTGTAGCATTCCGGTTTGCAACGTACAAAAACACAGATCTAGTGTTGAAAAGTGTAAGAGGCGATTCTAAAACCGCGTGACCATTTAGCATATGGTCTAAGAGTTGGAAGTCATCTTGTAGGGAATATTTTTTCAAAACCTCCAAAACTTCTTGGGCTGATAAACCAAAGTACTTCGCAATCCGTTCTTCCCGAAAAAAGTCCGTGTGTTGAATTTGGCGTGTTAACTGATTTTCTGAATTTTCTTCTATTGCTTTCTTGAGCATGAGTTCTAAAGTGTTGAATGACCCTAAGTACAGTACAGTCGAAAGGCCATCTTTTATTATATTTTTGCTGAAATTAATAATGTATGATGCGAAGTATGGTCTTCTTATAGACGAAAGGTCACCAATCATGGCAGGTTTGCAAAGTGCATCATAAGAATCAACGATAACAACAATCTTTTTTTTCAAACATTTATTCAACAATTTCATTAAAAGGGATGCACTCTGCCAGAATTTACCTGGTTTCGGATTAGGATCCATCCCATCTTTCAAGTAATCCTTGAATGTTGCCCTCTCGGTTTCATTTAAATTTTCGTGGTGGAGGAGAGATGGATAGTGGCTCATCATTTTCTTTATCACCATCCTGAAGTTTAAATGGAAGTCTTGTGTGTTGAAATCATCAGTTTGACTGAAAACTGCCTCAGTTGTCGAACTCAAAGGACCTAGGTCAATGTATACGACTACGTAGTTTTGGAAATGTTCGTCGAAGAAGTCTCTCATCTCGTAGATGTTTGTTCCTTGAAACAGCTCGTAGGCAGGTGTCTTGTGCTTCTCGTGAAATTTTGCTGTCCCGTTTACGATTTCGAAGGATGCATTCAGGAATTGGACGGCCATAGCAGCCAGGGTTGACTTGCCAAAACCAGGGGGTGCGGTCACGTACCAGAACTTCGGTCGGTGGGTCAGCCATTCGTGGAGAAAAAATGTCTTGTCGACGAAAGCTCTGCTACGACGGATGCCGGTGAAATCAGAACTTAAGGGGACGGGATACTGAAAAATTAAATCGACACGCGTTAAAGTTATCAATCAATGTATACTGCTGCACTAGGTAGAACGCCGTAAGAACATTCTAATCTTGCCAAATTTCCTCTCAGGAAATGTTTACTTTTGAGGAAATTTACAGACGCACTTTCAATCAAATTTCAAACAGAATAATCCGAAAAGTCAGAGGAAAAACTATCTATAAACTTTACCCAAAATTCGTAATTTGTCCAAGAAAATTTGGCAACGTCTGAGTGCTCATACGGCGTTCTTCCCTAGCACAGTAGTTTACCTTACTGTTTTAAATTTTTTGTATGAACTGAAACAAAAGAGGCTTACCTCAAAATTGCCTTAAAAACTCACTAGTTCATGTGCACAGCAAAAAAAATGTATGTGTGAGCATCGTAGATATGGCTACGTTAATGAGCTATGGATCAATGGCAATAAAAGCCGTGATATTTTAACAAGTATTTTATGAATTACCCAGTGGTGAATTAACCAGTTAAAAGTAAAAGCACCGCTATTGTTGGTTAAAATTACCACTGTTGACCCTGGTAAAAATTGGCGATACGAGCTGCGTTTCAAAATACTATAGGAGTTCTTATAGCCGACTAAAGAAGGCTATTGAAAATCATATAGCTGGCTGTAGAAAGCGGAGCAAATCATATGGCTGGGCTATACGAAGCTATAAAAAAGTATACAGTCGGGCTATAGTTCCTATCGCCGGACTTTATCGCCATTGGCTATAAAAGGCTATGAGAAATTGTGTAGAAATTTGTGTGCTTTGGAAATCATTAAGTTTGATACGGAACTACCTTAATATTTACAAAACACACATTATATTTTCCTTTAAAACATATTGTTTTTTCATCAATTAAAATGAGATGGTCCATACAGAGTGTGCAAACATTTCAAAATCATGAGTTGAAAAACGCTGACTCCGCGAGATTAAATATTAGAGCCTAACACAAAGCGGAGCGGCGACGCATTGGCGCCTACAAACCTAACAGGGATACTTCACGCATTGCACGGCGACGCACTGGCGCCTAAAAACCTAACAGGGATACTTCACGCATTGCGCGGCGACGCACTGGCGCCTACAAACCTAACAGGAATACTTCACGCATTGCGCAATGCGTGAAGTATCCCTGTTAGGTTTATACTACTTAGGTGTATACTTATGGCGGAAAGATACTTCAAACTGACTTTTTGATGCATAAAGATTGGAATTTGCGAGCGAAATTTTCACAGAATATGCATTAACCTTAGTTTCTCTATTATATATCTCAATTTTTAAAAATTGGAACTTATGCGCCTTGTCCTCCAAGCCCCTCAATAAAAATCAATATCACTGAACCTTGGATTGGTGCAGTATGTCCTCCGTCGTGTCAGAATTTGTGGCGGAGCTCGGTTCTGCCTTTGCTTGATGTTTTTGTTGCTCATCTGCCCAGTCTGCGCGTGTGCCATCAAAAGGTCGGCTAATCACCAAAATGATCAAAAGTAGTGCGAAGTGTATCATATTCACTGAAGCGGCCAATCCTCTGTCAAAAGAAGTAGTCAAATTTCTGTTCCGAATGTAATGAAAGAAATAATTAAGTATATCAGGAGGAGATAAAACATCATGAGAAAATATGCATTTAAGAAATGATGAGTAGGTGAATACAAACTTATAATTGAAGTAAACTCATTGATAGCTTAAACAAGGTTGATAGGCAATGTATGCTTCTAACTTTCAGTTTAATGCGTACAAATTTTTCTCAGAATCTGCAAAATACCATGAAACCAAAGATCATTCTCACTTTCCTTTAAAACAAAGAAAACTAGTCATTTTTACTAGTTTTGATTTCGTAGTGAGCAAGCAAAAGAAAAGACGTGGTGAGTTGCAAATCAAAGTACGTAAACAAAGTGGAGCGTACAACGTGGTAACAGTTTAGAGGTTATATCTTAATTTTGCGACGTAAGCATAGTACTATTCTCCCTGATTGTTGATTTGGTCGCTTGTAATGAATTTTATATCCCAGGAATTTCAAATAAATGATAAATTCGGAACAATTAATTCGAAACCTGAAAGTGATATGATTAGTCCTATTAGTACTATTCTTTGTCCGGAACAATTCGTAAACTGAATGTTACACTTTTGTAGATGCATTTCTCGTGTGATTTCTTCATCTTAAATTTATTTTCCCAATGAAAATGCTTAAAGAATGTTTTATTTAGCCACATAAATACATAAATAAAACAAATATAAAAGAAATGCTTACAAGAAATAAAAATTTTCAGAGACTTTAAAAATCCCGAAAAACTACAGAGAACACCCACAAAACAACTCCTTCGTCGCAGCATTGTGCCGGCTCACTGCATTATTTTTTACGGAACAGACCTTTGAGCTCTTATCATCTCAATAGCCTGTGTCACACTATCAAAATACTCCATCAAAATATCAAGGTCAAGTGATGTGATTGGCCCAAGTCATCGAATAAGCCATTCACAACACCTGACACTGATATTTTGATGACTAGGTTTGATAGTGTGACACAGACTTCTCACAACTGACGAACTCCTTGGTCTAGCCATATGTGATAAGAAAACACTGTCGAACATCTATTCTTAACTGGAGCGCGAGCTTACCTTAAAAATTGGGGAATCTCAGGTTTTTGAAGTTTTGAAAATCTAACCTTATTTTTTTTGGAAGGAGAGGGAGAACTTTTTCTCATCATTTACACCTGGTAAAAATGGACGCTTAGGAATCGGCATTTAGATTTAATTTTTAAAAGCTTCGTAAGTTTCCACTTAGTCTAGAAAGTTGATTGCTCCCCTAAGAATTGTATACATAATTAATTTATAAATCAGCTGCATTGTCACCCAAATAGAGCTTGCTACCTCTTTCATTTTTCAGGCATCCTCATTTCAGCTTAATTCATAGGTTGAAATTACTAGTTCTTCCGGTGTAATACTGAAGCACGAATTTTTAGTATAACTAACTGGAATAAAAGTTTGCCTCTTTGGTACATGCAAAATCAGTTTTGTTTGTGCTTCAATTTTTTCATTAAGTTCTTATCCAAACAGACAACCCTGATCGGACAGTCGTGACAGTGCCAGCGGCCGGTCGGGCGCGCACATCGTGCGTGTCCAATTTTGCCCGCCAGAGAGCGCGCCCCGCGACGGTTTGTCTCCGTCACATCTGGTAACGCAGTGTTGCCCGACTACATAAACTATTCAAGGTTTTTCATATGAAGTTGAATGAAAATGAGCTATTGAAGAGGAAGATCGGCAATACTTTCAGACGCCATGTCTCTCAGACTAGCCTCCATTGTTTTCCGTAATGACTTGACTTTTTCCCTTTTTTCCGATTTTGCGGCGGCCGCCGACAGTAGCAAGCCGCGTGCGGGTCTACACAATGCACAATGATAAAAGTTGAGTTTCGAAAAAGCTTTGTTCATTCGCAAGAAAACCATTTTTTGGACTTTAGGTTCAGAATTCTTTTTAGACGTTTGGTATTAAACCTTGGAAGTAAAATCTGTTGCTCGGAAAAATATGAACGATGAGTGTGTATTGCTGAAGGGTTTGAACTGAGTGCGTCAAGTTAATTCCTCGTTGGACAGAATGAACGTAACATCGGAAATAACGCCTTGATACAACTATTCGTGCTTCATGGATGTCCGGGTTGCATACATGGAAAAATGAAGGCACTTTGATTTCTTGCTCTCAAAGCGGTGAGGTGAGCTTAGCCCTTGGCTGTGAGTGTAAGGCGAAATGTTGCTTCAATTGAGGGAGGCCGCAACAAATCAGAACGAATTGCAACAAGACGTCTCTGGCACTATAAACAAGAAGGAAAAGTATTGTAAACAGATTTGAGTAGATTTTTGAGTGAAATTAATCCATCTGATAGCATCCATTGTACTCTTAACTAAAAGCTGCAGCAGTATGGTAAATTTTATTAGTACTTACCTGCAGTACCTTTTTCTGAGAATGCACCTAAATCAGGTAGGCCAAAATCAGGTTGGCATGTAGTCATACCTATACCATTTCTTTCATGTAATTATTAGCACTGCCCGTGTCCAGAACTAGAACTTTTATAGCTAAAACATCGTACTCAAAACCGTAAAATTGTCATTTAAATTTACTGGACTTAGTAAGAAGGTTTTTCCTAACACTTCATTTTACTTGTTAAGTTAGGGCCTTAATACTTTCTCGCCTTAAATATAACTAACCGTGGATTGTAATTGTTTTATCTAGGAGTAATTTTACGTCCATAAACGCGAATGAATATCTTTTCACTTCTGCACTGAAAAGTGCGAAAATACTCGTACTTTCCTCGCAGTTCATGGTATCACATCATAGACTGCATGTATGAAAGCTAAAAATGTGTAATTTTGTGGTATTGAACGTGATAGCGTACTAATTTTGAAACGTTTACTCCTTAAATTATTTCATGTAATTTACTTATCTTCCCCTCCTCATATCTTCATATATCTCGCATTCCTTTCGCTCTTAATCAAAGTGTAACTTATTCTCAAATTTAGTGGAATTTCTATCTTTTACGCGTGCATATCAAGTAAAAATCAACTTTCAAGCGTCTAATAATACAATTTCCGACGGCCTGAACCATGCCTTCCGTAGCGCGGTTTGTGACTCAGCAGTCAGCATGAAGAGTGGAATGGTCGAGTAGAGGCTGAGTCCAGCGGCTCGGTGCTATTAAAAGCACATTAGCACGAATTGAGCTGTAAAAAACGGTATGGAATGACCATACAATAAGCGCATTATCGAGAGTTAGTGCCACTTCCGTCGTTTTCGTGAAGTGAGATCGAAGTGCCTAATTGAGCATTCAGTGAAAAGAAGCTGGCGTTTCCTATGATGGCAAATCTTTTGACCCCGTCTTCTCACGAGATTGCGTAACCCTTTCAAGATTTTGGAAGTGCCGACGCTTTTTAAGGTCAACTTTTGCTGGCTAAGTTAAAAGTGATTAGCTGTAGCCGGACCGCGGTTAGAATTTTTTACTCACCGTTTATTTAAGAAAGCATTTCAGAAACATTGTAGGTTCAAAAAAACAGTTAGGTACATGTTTGAAGTTAGAGCCCTGGTAAAAATTGGCGATAAGAGCTGCGTTTCAAAATACCATAGGAATTCTTATAGCCGGCTAAAGAATTAAGGCTACAGAAAATCATATAGCTGGCTGTTGAATGCGGAGAAAATCATACGGCCGGGCTACACGAAGCGATAAAAAATTATGCAGGCGGGCTATAGTTCCTATGGCCGGGCTTCACACTTTATCGCCTGACTGTTGCTTTTTCGCCATCGATTATAAAAGGCTTTAAGAAATTGTGTAGATATTCGTGTGCTTTGGAAATCATTAAGTTTGATACGGAACCATTTTAATATTTACAAAACACACGTTATATTTTCCTTCAATAAATATTTTTTTCATCATTTAAAACGAGAATAATCCACACAGGATGTGCAAACATTTCAAAATCATGAGTTGAATACCGCTGACTCCACCAGATTAAATATTAGAGCCTAACACAAAGCGGAGCGGCGACGCACTGGCGCCTACAAACCTAACAGGGATACTTCACGCATTGCACAACGCGTGAAGTATCCCTATTACGTTTGTCGGCACCAATGCGCGTTTCGCGCCGGCTGCTCGCCTACCGCACCGCAGCAGCGTGCCACGGCGCTTGAAGCAACTATTTCACACCAGAGGTATTGCACAGTATCATACGAAACTGAAGGCGCTCTAATATATTAGGAATGGCAGGCATCAAAAGTACGGAGCTTTCCTCGCAAAATAAATCAAGATAGTACGGCCCAAAAAGAGAGCAGTGGTGCGAAAACTCACCAAGTCCTAGCATCCGTAATTAGTGACGTTTAGCATAAACTTTATCGCCTGGCTGTGAGTTGCTTAATCGCCATCGGCTATAAAAAGCTATAAGAAATTGTGTAGGCTATAGAAGCTATTGGAAATCTTACAGCCAGCTGTAGGTCTATGGTATTTTGGAACACAGATTCTACTGCCAATTTTTACAAGGGGAGAGTTCTTTTATTTTCTTTCATTTATTTAAGCCACAAATTAATTGAAAAGAATTGTCTGCTTTTTGGATCCGTCTTTACAAAACTTGTTTTGCTTCAGATATTTTAGTAAATAGTGTAAATTACAGGTTAAAAACTAAACGAACAATCAAACCTCCTTTAATGATTCCTACTTCATAAACTTTGTTTTTCAAAATAAAAAATATTGTTTCAATAAACATAAATTCTAAACTGTATTGGTCCCAAATTATTAAAATAAAACTCGCTATAATCAAAACATTTAATTAAAAAAAAAAAAAAAAAAAGGTTTCTCCAGGACCTCCCCCCCCCCTCTCCATACATCGTGTGTTTCGAATGAAATTTCTACATCACGTCCGTATATTTTCGTAGTCGCCCGGACTGCGGTCTCGCTGATCCTGAGATCGCTTAATCCATTCAAATTATGCAGCTCTAGTCAGCCTAATCGTGTACACCGTTGCCATACCTCCTGATTTATCACATAATTTACCTTGTTTAAATGCAAAAATCAAATATTTCACTACTAATTTTAGCAACTGCGGCCGCGCGCGGAAGAATGGAGAGAGATTCGAGCGCTGGGCTCAATCGATGCATTGTTACGACACGAAACCACGCTCCGGAATCAGCCACACCTACCACCCGCACCTCGCTTTAAATCGATAGGTCGATCTATCGTTGCGATATATTTTGGTTAATTAATTGCGGGTATCGAATAAGGATATCGAAGTAATTTGCGGGTCGATTTTGGTTTGCGTCCATTGTTTTTTTTTTTAATTTTCTCTGGACCACAATGGACAGAGATGAATTGAGGTGAGCTGGCGCTATGCTGAAATTGATTAAGCTTTGAGCTTACTTTGTTTCGTGGCTGTGATCTGGCCAACCAAGTTCAGAAAATCTTTCCAAAATTTCGTTTGAATCCGCGCCGTTTGACCCTTGACATTATATGGCTCTTTTTGCAGAATTATATGTAATCAGATCACAAATTGTAGTCAACTGAAATAGTTTAAGTGATATTTAATATCTTAAGAAGCTATTCCATTTGTAGAGTTTCACAAAATATAGTTCGTCCTTATCTTTGAAGGATAGCTTGATCATAGATTACGTCACCCAGATTTATATATGTCGCAGGCAATAGTGAAATCAGGCATTTTGTCAAATGCCTAGGCAGCTAGTCAAATTTTGTCGGTCTAAAACTTCTTGTGAATTTATGGCGAAGAGTTCACGATTTTTTACTATTTTTGGAAAAATAACTCATCAAACCTACGAACTCTTTTTGTCTCTTCCTCTTCAATTACTTCTCATATTTTTAAATGTTGAAATTCCAAAAATTCTGTATTTTACGACATGCTGAAAATTTCAAGATAAGTGTCTCTTCAGGAGCTAAAAATTGTTTAAAATACTATATTGTGCGCGCAAATTTTTAACTGAGAATTTTTTCTTGCAGGAGGAATGAATTATTTTGTCTGAAATTAGGAAAAGAATCAAAATTTCAATCTAAGTTAGAATATTTGACTATTTGCCTGGGCATTTGATAAAATGCCTGATTTTACTATTTGCCTGCGACATATATATTTGTCATCAATTGAATATTTTAATTGTATCGTCTTCTTACTATATCTTCTTGAGAAAAAAAAATAAATAAAGCAAATCTAAGTTCTAGATGTACCGGAATCGATCAATACATAATTTTTTGATGTCCGCGTTTTTGATAGTATGCCTCTATTTTACCAAACAAAGCCGAAAACCATACTTTTATAGTTCATGAAAACCCTAGATTTCTAAAAGTTTAGTTTAACCTAAACCTAACTAGATTATTTCTCAGACTTCAATGAGTTGATTGTCATACTTGTCAGCTATAACGAGGATTTTTTTACGCTCGCTTTATGTCCTACATTTTCGCTGGACAAAAATTGCAATTTGCGCGTTTGACAAGCAACCGTTGTTTACGATCGTGGAGCGGGTACTTAGATCGGGGTAACCAGGGCCTACCTCGGGAACAAAGAGATCGTGAAATGCCGGTTACACTGTCCAAAGTTATTGTCTACGATCGATATCGTTGCGTGCTGCACATAAAACACCGCGTTTCACCGCAAAACGTAACGCAAAATTGCCCGGACCCTGCAGACGTGGGCCTCAACATTCGCTTTGAACCTCTTGACCTTCGACTAAGGTACTACGTACACCGCGTGTTGCCCTTTTCGTGGTGGACTATGGGATTACAATCCGAGCATGTGAGCTTGAACTTTGAGAGAAATTCAATTTACCAACGAAAACTTTTGAGAATTTCTAACCGTGAACCATGAAAGAAAAACGTTTGGATTAGAAAGTGGCAAGTGAGTGCTCAAACATGTGTCCCTAAGAGAGCATGGACACATGCATTAGAACACGAACACATTACATTATTCGTTATGTAGACATCTAATTCGTTTAAATTTCAGAACTGAAGGGCTTGGAGGACAAGGCGCATAAGTGCAGTTTTTTTTTTTTTTTTTTTTAAAAAAATTGAGGTATCAATGATTTCAAGTGAAACTATTGTCTAATTGCGTATTCTGATAAAAAATTGCTCCCAAATTCCAGTTTTCAAGCATCAAAAAGTCAGATTGAACTTTCTTTCCACCATGAAGCTCCGTGTAATATCGAAACTTCTAACACGTATTTCTCGAAATAACGAAAACTGCACTTATACGCTTTCTCCTTTAAACCCCGCTATTGAGCTTAATTTAAAATTATACTTTGCTACAACGATTCATTTGTCAAAGCCGTTCTACTGATGTTTTGAAAGGTCTGTTCCTACCTTTCTGTTAAAGCCGTTTCACTGATCTTTTGAAAGGTCTGTTCCTTCCAATGCGTTAGAGCCGATCCATTGACTTTTAAAAGGCTTGAAACTAGTCGGATCAATCAGTCAACGAAACCGATACCGCAATACGTACTTCATTGGATACTCTACAGCGTCCCATGGATAAGATATCAGCGATCGACAACACTGTAAATCTTGGTCGGCGATCCTGAAGAAGTGAAGGGGGGGGGGGGTAGTTACATGCGGCACGTGACCAGGAATAGCTCGGATCTCCCAGATCCGACACATGACTGTGAGTTTGTGAAAGAAACCCGGTTCCATTTACTCAACGTACAGTTAGATCGGATCTCTTGGAGCGGGGGGGGGGAGGGGCTCAAGGATGGAATCGCGGGGGACGGGGGGGGGGGGAGCGATGAAGGGGGTCTCCCGGGCTGGACACGAGGCACGCGCTCGGAGCACGCGCGCCTGCACATAACATACGGGACCGAACCGCTCGTCCGATCGAACTTTTCAGCGGTTCGTTGATCGTTGTTTCAGCGAGGATTATCGAGGCGGTTTTCGCGACTGCCCGCCGCGCCGCGAGGCCTTGTTCCCCGACCTCACGTTCGGCGGGAATTGCTGCGCTTAGAGCTCGATGCGATTTAGGTGTGGTTGGTTTCTCCGGGGCTGTTGGCGAGATTTTTATTTCCTTTTTTTCACGCCTTTGTGTGGGTCCGTTGCACATTTCAGCTAGAACAAAAATAGGTGTTATTTCTCAGAGAAAATGGCTCAAAAATCACGAAGATTCCATCGGAAAACTCTGAAATACACCGATAAAAAAGTGAAGTAAATTTAACATTTTGGATGTTAAAAAAGTGTGCGGGAACTTACAAAATGCTGAATTACCAGGTACAGCAGTTACTTTAGCAATGCCAAGATGTAAAACCAACTGCTGCGGCGGGTAATTCAGCATTTTTAAAGTTCTCGCGCACTTTGTTAACATCCAGAATTTAAATCAACTTCAATTTTTTTGTGTACACTCCTAACTTCACAATCTGCTTGAGAAATATGCGTTTTGTTAAGCTAGCGCTTCAAAAACGATACTACGGCAAAGGTGCGAGCATTTCGTAAGAGAAGTCGTTCCATCCAACCCTTGCGCACAACGATGCTACACAATATTTAACATACCCGAAGCCAATCCGCCAAAACACAAGTGATGATACGGGATTTTATCAACCGTCGTGATCAAATTTACGCTGTTCTTGAGTTGAAAAAGAGCCATAATGCTTTCCCACGATTTGCGCGAGGAAGCGTTAGCCATGTTGAGTATTATGTAGCACCTTAGCGCGCAAGTGTTGGATGGAACGATTTCTCTGACGCAAATTTCACCTCTGCCAAAGTATCGGTTTTTGAAGCGGAAAGCTTAACAAAACGCATATTTCCTACGGAGATTGTGAAGTTAAAAAAGTACTTTATAGACTTTCCTGATACGCTCGTCGTGTTTTTTGAGCCATTTTCTACAAGAAACAACTTTTCTCTTTGCTTTAACTGAAGTTTGCAACAGGTTCTTTGATATGAAGGTGGGAAAGTAGTGCATACTGTGTGGTGCTGATAATTTCTAGTTGCAACATTGGGTTTGGTGTATTTGAATCTCTTTGAACCAATCGATACTTTTTGATGAGGGCTGTCTCGCCAAGTATCGATTATTTGGACCACATTTTGCAATTAGGAACTACAACTTCTGGATTATTTCAGAATTAGCAAATGCGCCGCCGGTTCCCCTATGAGCATAGGTGTTTTTACTGTAACCCTGAAATTTTAGTTCCGTATTGCAAAATGCAGTCCATTTTTAATGACTTTGAATTCAGGAAAAACAGTGTTGCAAACCTGCGAGAATCGCCCCTGATCATGCTGCTCGCCAGAATTTCGCAAATTGATTTTTGGCTCACAATCAACTGGAACAAATTTCAGGCTCGGGTTAGAAACAACGCACGTAAGAGTTTCTATGGATAAGCCCGAGATTGTAGTTCCTAATTGCAAAATGTGGTCCAATGAATCCAAGTATGAGTCGACATTTCTACTCGCCCAGAGCCCGGGGACCGCGACCATGTGTTGGAGCAAGAACATGGAGTGCGGTCATTGAGCCGCGGCTGTGTTGAGTGTTGTGTTGTGACTGGACCGGAGAGAGTGAGCTGGAATGGACAAGGTCGCTCGACTGGATGTCGGTCAACCGGAGCCCTCACCCACGGCCGCCGCGGTGTCCCTCCGCCGGCGCCCGTTGCGCGCTCCGCTACACGGCCCGTGCTTCCTTACCGGATTAACTTATGACTTACAACTCGTACGCAGTACTTTGAATTCTTTCCTCCTGGTTTCGTATCCCTCTAAGGCCTACTATCGCGTATACTATGTACAACGTTTGTAATGCCTGGGCTAGGTTGCCGAGTATGGTATTTGTAACCATTTACACAAAAATGAGTATCAGTCCACTGAGAAAAATTTTTCAGTCCGGTTCGATTGATCACCTTTTAAAAGTTAGGGGATGGGAAGATAAATTGAATAAAAGATAATACTAATAGAATGCTTCATGGTGAGGAAAAGTCACTCGATCGCAATGATAGTTAAAACGTTACATTTCCAAAATTATGGTACTGCTTACTTGATATTCTCAGGTTCATAATATGTATAGTCAGCTCTCTAGGAGGCATGTCATGGAAAAAAGTATGAATGGTAAACAGACCCAAGCAGACTTGTAGGTGGAGGTAATTAAAGTTCTGGGAGAATTTACCATACTCAGTATTGATTATCCCAGTATTGAGTACACCTTGACTACCTTCACTCAAAAGTCTGTCTGCAGCCAAAATCAGTATGGATGGATGCCAGTTGGCAGTGGGTCAATTATATTTGTCATACTGTATTCATACTTAACGTATTTTTTTAAACTTGTACCCTTTTATTTTTCGTAAAATCGATTTGGGATTAAATTGAAACCATATACGTAATCCGCAATCCCGCAAAAAGGAAGATAGCATTCTCCATCAAGAAGCCGAATACTTAATTTACAACCCAACCAAACTGTAGCACTCATCGCGGATAGAACTACCTCAAGCCAAGTAAAGGAACATTTTTTGTGGTTCGTACATTAGGCAGTTTTTAAGCCAGTGGCAACAGCCATAAAACGTCGGGTTGTCGGATGCCAAACAAGGAAATACAAAGCGGTGTTGTTAAAAATATGAATGAAAGGGGAATACGGAGGAAAGGCACGTGAGTTTGTCCGTGTCCAAAGCAGCCCGGCTCACGGTGATAGTGGAAGTGTAACGCTCTACTTACATGTTCTGACTTATTCACTCATTAGTCATAGACGCTACGGTTCCGCTCCGCCGCGCGGGTGCCACATTGGCACTTCACGGAAAAAATTAAATGTTGATTTACCATTTATACTATTAAAAAGATGTCCGACAAGTTTCAAATGCTGATTTTACATTGCAAAAATGCTAACATAACTTTCAAATTTGCTCGTTTTGCAGTGGGGGTAGTTACGTTAGCATTTGTTAAAATGTAAAATCAGCATTTGAAACTTGTCGGACTTTTTTTTTAACATTATAAATGCGAAATCAACATTTAATTTTTCTCCGTCTTTCAATGGAATAAAAAACGCACGTCTTGATGAAATGGCAACACTTGCATCACATGAAAGTTGGATCGCTTCTAGCAAAAATGAACCAGCGATAAAGCAGTGTTTTCAAAATCATGCAACGTCTCCTTTTCTTTTAAAAATACTTAAATGTGTGCAGTGTTAATATTTACGCAATTAGATTCCTTTAAAATTAACAATTTTTCGGTGGGAAGCCAAAACTATTTGCCATTCTAGGAGAATTTTTAGATAATTATGGAGGAGCAACATATATAGGTACAACATTGTAATCGCGCTGGTTCCGTTTTGCTAGATGCGATCCAGTTAATTCTCTCAAACAGGCGAAGATTTAGGTGCAAAAACGCCCCGAGTATGGCAAAATCGAGGTTTCACAAAATAGCGATTGAATAAATATTTCACTATGGTAACAGTTCGTTATATTATCAGGTAAAGCTTTGGCTGAGGCCTAAAAAAAGTTATTCGTTTCCTCAAGTTCATGTTGGCATGATTGATATACAGAGGGATATTGTCGGAAATGAGAAATAACAGAAATAGGAAAGGTGTACTTGGGCGCCATAGTCGCTTAGAATGACTGATTTGAGAAGTACATTTTGTGTTTAAATGCCTGATACTTGGAGATTTTTTTGCACGGAAAAAAGAAAAAAAAAGCGAAAAAGAGAGTTGAATTTTTTTTCTTTTAGAAAAAAATGTATAAAAAAATTGAAACTTTGCGACATAATAATGACAATCGGAAAGTTGTTCTCCGCAAAAATGGCCGAACCCAGCTCGGGCCGTTTTTGCGTCTAACTCCTCAATCGTGCCCTTCAAGTGAAAATTCATCATTTGAGTGCCAAGCTGTCTTGTCTTCATAAACAATTTTGAATTACCTATCTTTCTTACTAAGCTTTTCTTTGCGGGAAACCATTTTTTTCTCAACACTGAAGTTATACTTATCATACTCTTGTATCCAAATGCTCAGGAAGTGCAGGCCTTAGCAACAAAAAAAGACGTACACTGAAAAAAAAATCTCGGTGTATTTACTAAGAAAAGGGTAAAATGACCAAGAATTCAGGGTTCTATTTGATCCCAGTTTTTTCTTGGTAAAATTACCATTTATGGAATTAATAATTTTACCGAGATATCTCGGTAAAATTATTGAACTTTCTCGGTAATTTTACTGGACCTTGGTAAAAACGCCAATATTTTTTATCGACTGCGGTAGAATTACCGAAATAAAATGGCAAAGTTACCGGGAATTGATTACCAAAAAAAGTGGTATTCTCACCTGAATAAAACAGTAAAAATACCGGTTTTTAGGTAAGCTTACTAGTCTGTCTTGGTAAAATTACCAATAATTGGTAAAAAAGTGAGATGGTAAAGGTACCAACGGACCTTGGTAAAAACGCCGAGAATTTTTTTTTCAGTGTAATTTATGGGCAACTTCCTAATCCATGCCAGAAAACTTGACGTCCGTGTGATGTGGGTTGAAAAATAAACATAATATTTCTCTTTCCTCAGTAAACATTAGCCCCCAAAAACCGAGCAAATTAGTCCTTCTAAAGTAAAGACAGGAGCACGCTCGTAGTCGGTGGTTTTTATCGCACAATCATGCACGGAAACAGCTCCCAATGCGGCCGCTAAGTACTTTCCACGGAGCCCCCCGCCGGGGGATCCACGGGGGGCTATTAAATTTTCGGGGCCGCAGCGGCAGCCGCGAAACCACGCGGAGACCCAAACGCTGGGGAAAGAAAGTAGACAGCGCCATGTCGCCCATTCGCGCGGCCTAAACAATACGCACAAATAGCTCTGTTGCCGGATTTCTTGTTTTATTGAACATTTATGACTGAAAAGGCCAAATTCAAACTCATGAATTGTGCGATAAGTCTATGTTAGCTTGTTTTAAATTTTTGATGGTACATTCAATAATTTCGAAAACATTTTTAAAGCAAAATTGAAAATTGATCGGTTGAAGCAATTATGTGAAAATGTCGATTTCTCTTGTTGTAAAGTTTGTTGTTCCTTCTCAATTACCTTATTCCTCCCTTCCATCCATTTTTTTGACTCACACTGCTTATCCTTCATCGATTTATTTTATAAGTTGAGTGATATAAAACTCGCTCGCGACCGAGAAAAGTATTGTTTAATAATTATTAGTGACACCAGTCTATTGATTAGATTGATGATTGATTCCTATTGATAAAAGTCACTAATAATAATTGGTTATTCTTTATAATCATATCAAAGGTATAGTACTAAATGCTGTCGTTCGGGAAAATTGTTTGAATAGAATATTGGATCATTTTAAAATTGTGAAGACAGTTTATCTCATGAATCATTAAAGTGGTGCAGTTCAAAATTAATCCATACATTATCGGTAGAAGAGGACGCGTTCCAAATTAAGTGGCGCTTATGCGATATACTGAAGAAATAACCCGGAATTTTGCTAGATTTTTTAATGTATTAATATTTATTTTTTGTGATGTGTCTTTACTCATGACATAGGAAACAGTTTACATTTCACAAACTGATGCTCTTTTAAGTTTCAAACTTTTATAGATTTATGATGATAACGCATAACTGACTATATTATTCAGTTGCATGTTCGGTGCTAAGTTTGGTATAAAATATTTCCGAATATATGCCAGTAATGAGACCAATATACTCATAATTTTTTCCTCATTTTTCATACCTTTGTATCTTTTATCTCCCCCCCCCCCAAAAAAAAAGAATCACAACATAAGAATACAATTTGGCAACAGCGAGTAGCTACTCACTCGGGGCTTGCTTCTGCGGTTATTAAGCTTAATTTACAGTTTTTAAGTCGCGATTAATCATGGCCCTCGAGTCTGCGCGACCCGAAAAGCGTGCGAGCAGTTTGTCGTGCTTTGCAATAAATCGATCGATCTGCCATTTAAATCTATGGACAAATATCGATTATCGAGGTATCGCTCTGATCGATTCTTAACATAGCTTCAAATGGGGAAAAAAGATTCGCGCCTCGCCATTGAAGCGTGCGCCAAAGCGCCACCCTTACTGAACAAGCACAGCAGTGGCGTGGCGTGAATTGCGATGTATCGATTGTTATGCCATTTAAACACATGATAAAGAATCGATTATTGAGGTGTTCGCTGCGAACACCCTGTTTATCGATCCTTTTCCATAGGTTTAAACGGCATAACAATCGATATATCGCAATTCACGCCACGCCACTGGTCTAACTAAACAAGCACAGGAGGACCGAGAGAAGAGGGGCGTTGTCGGCCCAAAGTGGGAAGCAGAAAGAGGTTGGCCCAATAATTGCCGTATAGACACAGCGCGTTTAACAAATCATCAGCTGATTGTACTGTACGCCTGCGTGCGCTACCGTTCAAACTGTGTTAAGTGCTGCAATCTCCGAGTGGAATTGTAGCCGTTGAAAGCAATTAAAACATAATAGATTGGGATTGTTAGGAAGAAAGCCAGGCGTTACTTTTCTCTTCATATCGGTCAAATGGTGATGTCGTGATTCTTTGACTAATCTTTGGGGAGTCCGGGTTCTTGTTGCTGTCGAGGTTTGGTTTAGATTTTTGGAATTCAGGACTTTTCCCTAAAATTTAAAAAAATAGAGGGTGAATTTAAAAAGCAACTAAAATCACGAATAGAGCTGTTAAAAATTAAAGCCTTCCATAACCTCAGAATATAATAGCAGGAGATAAATGGATGTTACTATCTAATAATACGTTTACATATGAACTGCCACTGTTCAGAAAAGCAACGTAAATATTTTACAATCTGTCTAGTGTTTCTTTATTTTTATAAAATTTTATTTTATTTTTTTTGTATTCACGCTGTTCAAACCATTAATAAAATTTTCAATTTTCGCCACCTGAAAATCTTCGGGATAAAATAATGAAGTACGTTTAAAAAAAAAAACGGGCTTGTAACGGCCGGGGCTTAGTAACTATGTCATATTAATTCTTATATTCCTGTCAATTTTGCAAAGAAGTGAGCAATAGAACATTCGATGTTCCTCATTTATCCATAACCTAGTCTTGACCTCAGAGATTTCCTTCAACAAATTCAGTTAGGCAACATACCGCGTTCCTCTGAATTTTTGATTCCCAATACTGAGAACTCAAGACCGTATTTGGAGCGGCAATACCTTTGTTTACCTCCAATCTCTCAAAAATGGCCATGTCATTGTTAACTAGCTTTAGTTTTTTTTGAAAAGAATTTTTCCAGTTGTCAGTCTAATAATTGCAAAAAAAATTGACCTCATATAAATATTTCTGTTTCAGATACGTATACAAGGCTACATCCCGGAAGCGAGCAAGAATTCAGGGCATCTTTCAGGGTCTTAGAAGGGGATAAATACTCAGAAGACCTGAATAACCCATCTTCACCAGAATTCAAAACTAGGGCCAGGTATTATAAGGAAGGCGTCAACCTAATATTTCGGCGAAGTATACTCAAGGCAGCATACCTAGGAACAGAAATTTTGGCGCTTGATGGGTAAGACAAACCAGTTTCTTTTAAAATTAATTAGTAGTCTTGCATTTAATTGATCATTTTGGTGATGGTATTACTACAAACATTGGTTTCTATAGATCCCGAAGATAAAGAAAAGAGCCTAAGAAATGTCAGTCTCTTGGAACTACATGTTCTTTTTCCCTCAAATTTATTTGACCAAATCTTATAAGCTTCATAATGGAACTAATAATTCAGGACAGCTCTTTTTGTTCCTTGCTCTGCAAGCAATCTTCTATATTCTTTCAGAAATTGCTTGTATTCTTTTTACCTCCTCCTTTCGTTCAATCCTCACGAAATTAACTCATCGATAAATTATTAATGAGGACAAAAACAGACGACAAAAAAAATGAAGCGATTTTATTGCTTGATTCAGGTACCACACCTTTACACACCGCAACATAGTTGTTATATAGTTGTTTCGCGGAAAGTAAGTACATCTAGCTTGGGTGATGTGAAGTGCCAGAATGGTGTATAAGTATTCGTACGTTTCTTCCGTTTTTCAAAACGCCTTCAAATACCGATGATACTCTGCAACACACCAGAGCTCGAATATTGGTATTACGGAAACTTGCTTTTGTGATATATCGAATGCGCGAATAGCAATGTGCGAATAGCAAATGCGCGTTGAACAACAAGGAATTGAGCTTTTTGGGGAGACAGAGGCTCTGCTTGTTGCAGAATTTAATAAGAAAACCAAAAGAAGACCAAAAACTGGCAAAATTTCGAGAAATGAAATAAAGATCCTTCTAGAAAAAACCTCCGCTTTGATACTGAAATCCATAGCTGCCTCGAATGCAAAGCTATTTTATCCCCAAAAATGATCCTGCTTTAATATCTTTCAACTATGACAATTGCCTGGTTCAATATAGTTCTTTAAGCCCATGCGCAAGGACTATCATTCTTTTTGGGTAATAATTCAGAATATTCCAAGATTTTTTACTTACTTGATGCAACATATCGCACGCCTGTTCCACCACGCCAAAAACCTGAACTGCCTTAACCTCCATCCGTTTGTAGCATTGTCGTGGCGTGTTCTGCGATAAATCGATTAACCTGCCTTTGAACCAATGGAAAAGGATCGAGAAACAGGTGTTCGCAACGAACTCCTAAATAAATCTATTCTTTACCACAGCTTCAAATAGGGAAATATCGACAATCGATCATTCACGCCTGCAGCCTGATTGTTGAAATTTTGTGTTTGTCGGGTGGGAATGGACGACATACGTTAAATGGTGAAGCGTGATTGGTCGGCTATGTCTTACCGTTGCTTTGTCGTGCTTTGTCGGGTGGAACGGACGACTTACTGTCGAATACTCATGAGGTGCCTTTAGTTTGTCGTCCGGCAATGCACGACGACAAGCAGCGACAACAGCCGACCATTACGCCTCGCCATTTAACCTTTGTCATTTATTTCCACCCGACAAACACACAATTTTAACAATCAGGCTGCAGGCCTCCTGAGCGGATGGTTACTTATCATCAAGGTAGAGCTTATATTTAATTTAATTTTAAAAATCGCCACTGGTTTCTAGTCACCATCCTTACCTTTGATGACAACTCCTTTTTTACAGCGACCAAGATCGCAACCTGATCGTGCACCTGACCCTGCGTTTCGACCCTCGTCGCCGGCTGGTTCAGTCTGAAGAGGTGTCACGTCTTCTAGCCGTCCGTGACACACCGTACCTGCCGAACAAGACCCTGGACCCGGGAAGCGTCTCCGTTCGAGAAAGCTCCGGACTCCCGAATCTCTCCTCGCTCTCCTCGGCGACCTCCACGGAGTTCTCACCCGCCTCCACGGCGCCTCCGCCGAGGACGTGTGTCCCCGTCCAGCTCCCGTACTGCGCTGGAAAGACCGACTACAACTTCACCTCCTACCCCAATATCTTCGGCCACAAGTCGCTCAGGGATGTTGAGAATGACGTCATTGCGTTCCGGTGAGTACTCTCAATGCGTATCAAAATTCAATACAGTCGTGCTGAGGAAAAAAGGTGGGTGAATATTCAAGAGTTGCGAAATGCCCGGATAAGTAATGAATTTTTGGAGAAAAGTATGAAGATTTTTCTTTGAAATTTCCGGGTATTTTAGATTAAAGTGCGAGTAAAATAGTCTGAAAATTTTGAAGAAATATATTGACAATTTTTACAGTAAATTTGTTTTTTATCGAAGGAAATATGGCAACGTCTGAAGGCTCATACGTTTTTCTTCCTTAGCACGACAAAATAGTTGTTACTAAAATTGCCCGACTCTAGGAAAAATATAAGAATCAGAGAACGGGAAAAACAGAATTCAGTCGAATATTTTCTGTGAATAGAGAATTTTTTTGCAAATTTTGTTCAACTTTCAAGAAAAGCCCCGTGGCCATAAATATAGAACTTTCCAGTCCGTAATAGTGCAGAATTAGCGTTTTTAAATCTAAGAAGTTGGGAGTTTTTGAAAAGAAAACAAGGGAGGAATTCTATTGGTTGATACAGGTGGTTGTTACAGACCGCTACTCGACAGAGCCGAAAAGTTGTATCACGGAAACTATAGCTTGTGACATGCAGTGCAAAAACGGCGTTTCAATATTCTTATGTTTTCTCCGTTTTTCAAAACGCCTTCGAATGAGGATGATACTCCGCAGCACACCAAAGCTCGAAAAGTGGTATCATGAAAACTATAGGCTGTGTGTTGTGCCGGCAAGACCGGCGCGACGTATGAGTGTTCGTATGTTTCTTCCGTTTTTCAAAACGCCTTCAAATACCGATGATACGCCGTAACACACCTAGGCTCAAATAGTGGTATCACGAATACAGTAGGTTGTGTGATGTAAAGCACAAGAGCGGCGTATAAGTGCTAGTGAGTTCATTCCGTTTTTCAAAGCGCCTTCAAATAACGATGATACACCGCAACACACCGGAGCTCGAATAATGGTATCACAGAAACTTGCTTGTATAAAATACTTTTTCTCTCCAGAGCAATTAGTTAGTTTAAGGTATACCATTTGAGGGGCTAGGGAGGACAAGGCGCATAAGTGCAGTTTTTGCTATTTCGAGGAAATACGTGTTTGAAGTTTGAAAAATACATGGATCCTTATGGTGGAGAGAAAGTTTAAACTGACATTCTGACGCCTAGAAATTGGAATTTGGGACCGAATTTTCACAGATACATTCACAATTCCACATTAAGACTAGTTTTATTTGAAATTATCAATACTTCATTTTTTTTTCAAAAACTGCACTTATGATCCTTGTCCTCCAAGTCCCTTGATTGATTTTTTCTCTCCTTGTGTGTGTAGGAGGGAATATAAAAGGTTCGCATATGAGTAAAATCGTTTCGAAGCCTGTTTAATTTTATAAAGTCTTGTAAAAAAAAGTTCCATTAGGTGGGATTCTTATTAAGATAATTTTTGAGTTTTATTTATCCTTGTTACTTTTTCTGCATTTATCAGGGAACTAGTCGACGGCGAGTGTTTCCAGAGGGCGTTCGAGTTCATCTGTCAGATTTTACAGCCCGCGTGCAAGAAAGGTCACGATGACGACGAGATGGTTCTTCCGTGTCAGCAGTTCTGTAGAGATTTTTTGGCCGGCTGTGGAGGACGTTTGATGCCGAAATTCCAACAATCTCTTAACTGTTCTCGGTTTCCTGAGTTCAGTCCAATCGGAGCTAGTTGCACCTCGAAACCAGGTTGGTCCACATTACAATACTGCACAATGTACTTTCAATTACCGTCAATCTCGAAAGTCTTTCGTGCATATTAATGTGACACTTATTCAATGATACTGCAGAATTCTACTCAAAAGCAAGTGCAGTGCAGCCAAAAAAAAACATGTTCTATATTTACAAAATACGAATGATTGCTCATGACAAAAATGACTATTTACTATCATTTGAAGTACGTTAAAATTTCGATGACGTTTTGACAATGTGGAAATTGATAAACCTTTGATTTTTTTTTCACCCAAGCTTTCAACAGAGTATCCATTTGACGACAATGATACAGATTTGACATTATTAATTTTAATTAATTTGTTCATTTAATCTATCAGGGGATAATTAGAGCCAGCTTCAATCATCGCCTCAGTGACAGATGACTATAAGTGATGGGGCTATGACTGCTAGATGCACTACTTAATCTCATAAATTTCGGCTGTTGAGTTACACGCGCTTTGAGAGATTAATTAATTAAACTTGCAAGATATGCTCATTAGCTGCTAGTATATAGCCATCATGAAAAGAAGATAAAGTGTTATTTATGTGTATCGATTGAATCTATCCAATGATACCGTTGATACATTGCCGAACCCATTCGTCTATCGTTAGCTCTGACGTTTACAATATTGAATTCACCAACATTTTTTTCCTATGATCCGTGTTGATGACATTGCAATCCCAGATCATAATTTTAATACCATTTGTCGTCCCTTTCCGGGTTCAAATAGGTTGTAACGTAGAGCTGGAATCTAAAGGGATGAGATCCCGGTTATGCGACGGCGTATTGGACTGTGGTGACATGACCGATGAGACGAACTGTCATTACTGCCCTCCTGGCTACATTCACTGTGGACACGGAAAGCATTGCATCCCACCAACTAACAGGTGTAACGCTATTCTAGACTGCCCCAATGGAAGCGACGAAAAAGCCTGCCGTAAGTTCCATAGCTTAATGTATCGCATCACCATGCCATGTAGTTCCATAGCCTAATGTATAGTACCTCAATGTATTAATGTATACCCACAAGCTAAAAATAGTGGAAAACAATTACGGTCAACGAATAAAAAGTAAAACTTCTTGTTGGAAAAATTCAAAAGCGTACTCAGCCTCTGTGTCACAAGATGTGAGGTCTTTTTGATTGAAACACGCTCAATTTCATAAGCGGCACAACGTGAACTTTGTAACACCAACTACGGTGTTAAAGGTTGCTGCCACTGAATGTGATTTTTTCTGTTCGTTCTGTGATGAATATTTCCATGGGGAACATGGCTTGTAAGCCTATTATCTGAATATTTGTTTGTTTTTTTGTTTTTTTTTGTGCTAAATTTGTGTAATTTCTAATAATTATCAACTTAAAAGAAAAGTTTTAATGAGAGAGACATGTGATGAGAAATTAATAGTGCGTCAACCACATGAAGGGTTTTGGCAGAATTGATATCATTATCGCGTCTGTACTTTTCAATCGCAATGCTCGAGAAGCATGTTCACGCCGAAAAAAACTCCTTCAAAACGACATGATACCACGGTTTGCTCAGGCGTTGATTAAATTGCTTACCTGCCTCACGTCAGGCTCTCTGCACGGTTTCAATTATACATAGGATCCTCAGTTTCTATATCATTCCATTTTTTTTTTTAAAAAAAAGGGGAAGACAAATTTTATCGCCAAAGAATTGTTCGAAAAAATTGCAACTTAATTTCAAATTTTGCGAATTTTCGGTTGATATTTCGCTACTTTCGGTGTTAGTTTCATTAGAAAAATAAATAAACAAACCAAGGGCAAAGATTTCCAACACGTCACAAAGCTGATCCACCCATTTTTTAGCTTCGGTCATTGATATTTCTACAGCAGCTAGTTTCATCCTAGAAGTTTCATTGGTATTGCAAGTATCACGGAATGCAAAACCGTGGTTTCATTCATATTTAAAACGTTATATTTGAGTAACCTAACGACTGTCTGTGTTTGTAGTGACGCTTGCTCCAGACGTCGCGGCTTTGGGAAACTTGCGATCTGCCCAACCTGCTTTGTACCATTCGGAAGGCTACGTGATATTTAATGAGCGGGGATTAATGGGAAAAATTTGCACAGCCAACCTCAATGCTACGATCCCACCGCAAGACGTTGATAGCACCCTACATACTATTGCAGCCTCCCTTTGCCATACTCTCTCTTACAAGTGAGTTGACCTATCCATTACTTAGACTAATTTTCTAAGCATGAACCAATTCTCACAGTGAATGACAAACTTTTGACTGAATCATCAGGACATAAATGGATGATGGATTGTCTTTATTCATAAACTTGATCATACATTACAAAATTGAAATGAAAAATAAAGTGGAGATTAACCATGTTCATCGAATGAAGAATGTTATTGGTCCGCGTTTAGCAGAAAGGAACCAAGCCACACTAGCTATGGTCAAATTTAACTGAACAACTTAAATTTTTACAAGAGAACGTTTGTGCGGATTTTTTTTTGAAATTTTTCAAGAAATTTGCTGTTTACCGTGCAAAAAATTCACTAAAAATCGCTAAAAAATATCCGCGCAACCGTCTTCATGTAAAAAATTAAATTGCCCGATTAAATTTGACAAAAGTTTATGTGACTTGGTTTCTTCCTGCGTAATGAGGTCTAAATGTCATCATTATTTTGAACGTGATTACATGATGCAGGTTCTTTTCATTCAATTTTAAGAAAACCAAAGACATTTAAATAATTGTTAGCAAAAACAAATTGCTAACTCATCATTTTTTTTGCAATTTTCAAGCTGCAATTTGTTTTAATTTTTAAACTGTTTCATTTGTTTTGTTATCAGGGCATTAAATATTGACCAGTTAAAAATAACCTTTACATTCTGATAATCTCTCTCCTGAAACAATAAACTCATCTTTATGTTCTCTATTCTCTTCCTTCAGTGTTTATAACTTCGAGATAAAGCAGACCAGATAATGCACAAAAACATGCATAAACATGCGTCACATTTTACGAGTCCTTATTTGAAGTACGAAAATAATTAGTAAGGTCCATTTGCGAGACTTGCACATGGAACTCATCCCATTCTTAAGAATGAACTCTTCATTCGAACTTAACCCAACAAGCTTATTCTAAAGTTTCTGCACTAAAAGAAAATCCAAATACCATATTTTTGCAGAAAAGTAGCAGATGTGCAGATAAAAGAAGACACAAGCAAGAATGGAAATTTGGGAGGACGCTACGTGCATATGGAAAATCCTCTGGCTCCAGAGATCACCTTCATTCCGGCTCCTTGTCCTTCAAAACAAGTGCTTTATGTCTCTTGCGATGAAATGGGTAAGCTTCATCACACATATTTATTTATTTATTTATTTATACGATTTGGTACATGAGCAAATGGTAAATGGCTATCATACAGGTCACACACACAATGAAAAGAATAATAAATAGAAAGCAATTAGAAGTGATGTTTACAGACCTAGGAACTCCTCCTCGGAGTAAGGTGAATTTGCTGTTGAAACGCTCCTAAGTGAGTTCATGAATGTAGCCACGTTTCCCAGCCTGAACAACTCCTTAACATTTTTTAGTAGTGCGTAGAAAAGTTGTGTTGCAGCAATTTTGACACTAACGTCGCTCATAACGTTGCTCTTTTGACGCATTCATTGTAAAAATTCAATTAAGAATAAAATAAAAATAAATGTGTTGCATTTAGCAACACTCATTTTTAATTGTTACATTTAGCCACACAGCATCGATAAGCTGTGGCTAAACGCAAAATTTTTGTTGCAGGGCGCCACGAGCCGTGGCGAAATGAGATGTAATCAATGACCATATTGCCTGTTGATGTCCACACCATTAATTCTTGCAGCATAGTATTTTCTCTTTTGTTATTACTCTCTCTACATTATTAATGTAGAGAAACTAAAATAGATGTGTACATTACAATTTTATTCCCATAATTTAAGGTTGGTTTTAACTGTTTTTCAGAATGCGGAACCCAAACTGCGAGAGAGCTGAATGGTGTGGACGGGCTTGGTAAGATGGCTGCTCCGGGTGACTGGCCGTGGCATGCAGCCCTGTTTCGCGAGAATGTGCATATCTGCGACGGCACCCTCGTTTCGCCTCAGTGGGTTCTCACGACTGTTTCTTGCTTCCAAGGGTACGTTATAGCCAATCAAATTAATATAAAACTTAAAGGAGAGAAAGAATTTTAAAATAATTTCTACACTTTGTAATCAGGATTCTGTAACATTAACGAGAGACGCGGGATAAGCCATTAACCCGAGAAAGCTGCCTAAACGTTTTATATTTGAATCATAGAGTACAAAAAGGCGTATAAGGAAATGTAGGAGCTGGCACTATTTTTAGGTATTTCCAGTCACTGATTTCCATGACTTCTGTGCGGTGCCAAATCACCATTTCGAAACGTTGTCGATTGTTTTCGATTGAAAAGCTCCATGAATAAAACGTATTAAAGTACCTTGGAAATCATTAAATTTGACACAAAATCACCTGCATACTTACAAAACTCACATTAAATTGGACCGAGTTTAACAGAAAGGAACCAAGCCACATCAGCTATTGCCAAGTTTAACTGGGCGATTAAACTTTTTACGAGAGAACGTTTGTTTGGATTTCTTTGAAAATTTTAAGGAATTTGCTTCCTACCATGGAAAATTTTCACTGAACTTTGCACCAAAATCCGCACAACTGTTTTCATGTAAAAAATTAAATTGCCCAATCAAATTTGGCAATAGCTGATGTGGCTTGGTTCCTTTCTGTTTAACGCGGTCCAATTGTCGTTCAATGCATGTACTTTTTCCATCAAATTAAATGAGAATAATCAATGCAGAGTGTGCAAAAATTCCAAAATCATGAGTTGGGAAACGCTGACTCCACAAGTTTGAATATTAGAGCCTAACACGGCAGAGCGGCGTACCGCTGCGCCAAACGCGCCTACGAACCTAACTGGGATACTTCACGCATTTCGCAATGCGTGAAGTATCCCCTTAGGTTTGTAGGCGCGTTGCGCGCTGGTCGGCCGCCCGCCGCGTCGCAGCGTGCCGCGGCGCCTCAAGCAACTATTTCACGACAGAGGTGTTGCACAGCATCATACGAAATTGAAGGCGCTCCAACATATCAAGAATGAAAGGCATCTCATAAGAGTCCGGAACTTTCCTCGCAAAATAAATCTAGTCACTACAGCACAAATAGAGAGCGATAGTCCAAAAACTCACTAAGTCCTAGCACCTAGCATCCATATTTAATAAATTTTAGCATAATTTTTTAATTTTATTTGAGAAAAAAGTGACTCGGTTCAGGCAGAAACATTCTTGATTATGCCGTCAATATATTGTGGAAAATATCATTTTAATAAGAGTAATAGTCCTCGTATCAATTATTCCCCGTGTTTTAAATCACAGTCAAAGCAAAGCTGAGTGGATAGCCCGACTGGGGAGTGTCCGTTTGCAGTCCACATCACCATGGCAACAGGAGCGTCACGTAATTGGAATGGTCAAATCTCCGGTAGAGGCAGCACTGTCGTTATGATCAAACTCAACAAACCAGTCATTTTCTCGGACTTCATTCGGCCCATTTGCCTACCACCCCGAAGTCTAGCTCCGCAAGAGCTAATCCACTGCCATACTCTTGGATGGGCCAAAAATCGTGAGTGCTTTGAAAATTACGTCTAAATTGTATGAAATTAATGAAATAAGACGTATCTACGTTGCGCGTTTAGAAGAAAGACCTGACTACAATATTACAAACCGGCAGTATACGTCATATGAGGACGCATATGACAATTAAAAAACCACGATGAATGAGAGGACTCTTATAACACACCCGATATAGGATCAAATTCAAAAGCCAATAAGGTGTTTAAATGCTTCTGTGAAAATGCCTTGTGGTTAAATGCCATTTGAAAAATGCTGCTTTACCTAGAGTCGATTAGAATTTATTTTTCATCATTTGACTTCATGCAATGAAGAACTGTTATTTCTAGCTGATTTAAGATACAGCATGGACCACCAATAGATACACCAAGATACAGCATGCCATCAGTTTCCCTGTGCAGATGGGTGCTTTCATGGATGAGCTAGAAACAGTAGTTCCCTATTTTAAAAAGTGATCCAAATGTGAACACTTAAAAACATTAGGAAAATGCATGTTGCCAACTTGTATATATGGACACATGCCTGTGTCAAACTATCATAACTAGCCATCAAAATATCAAGGTCAGGTGCTGTGATTGGCTTATTCGACGACTTGGACCAATCACAGCACTAGACCATGACCTTTTGATGGAGTATTTATGCAGTGTGACACAGGCTATTTAAACAAGACGATTATGTTATTATCACTTCTCCAATGTTGAATTTTGATACAATTTTTTTGCAGGCGAGTTTCTTGAGCGGATTGAAGTATCCGTTATCCAAATGGACCTGTGTGCAAACATTAGCATTACATCGGTGAATGGTGTGTGCACAGAGTCAGTCTACCAGCAAAATGACTGTAATGTAAGTATACGAAATCAATGCGGTTGTAATCGGTCGAATTTTCACTGATTCTTTTAAGATTTTTCCAATTTTTAGGCGTATTGTGAAGCTTCTGACTCAAAACACTTTTTCCGGCAAAATACTTGAAAAAAATAAGTATTAAAAAGAAAAGAAAAGGAAATAGAATAATATGCCGCTTTAACATTTAAAATGTCAAAAATGGGTCTCGTAATCCCTAGGTTCTGGTCAGACCGTCTACGCGCGTATGTTTGCATTCAGTTTGTAGGATGCACATTTAACCACCAAGGGATCAGTCAAGTCAGTATCTAGAGAACACTAGACACTTATTTGATATTGAGGATGCTATCTTATAGCACTTTAATTTTTTCGATGTTGAGAACATTATACTTTGAATACCAACACAAGAGGAGAAGACAAGGAACTAGTATCCATTTTGGGGAATAGTGACGGTGCTTAGCTTAAATTTTTGGGTCCAGTTGTTTTGTGAGGTATGTAAACTTGATTACAAGAGGAAAATTTGCCAAATATATTGACTTAAAATCACAATTTCGTTCCTCTCGAATATTTAATGAAAATTGCCTTTCCTCACTTTTCGCAAATCGCACCAAGATTTTTTTTTTTTTTTTTTTTTTTTTTGCGGCTTTCTCAATGTCTCCTCTTTTTATATCTAACAGCTATTCTATCAACAGTTGCTGTCAATCCAAAATGCATAAATAAGATTTGATTTGATAGCATCCGGACCGATTTTAGAAAATTGATTGTTTGAAAAGTTGTAAATTAGCGTGACGATTCCGACATTTAATGTTCTACGGTTGTTACTGTAACATCCTTCTCAGATAGCATTAACAACCTAAGTGGCCAGCGTATAGTTCATATCGATGTTTCAGAGTTGTCACGTAGATTTTCAACATCCTAGATGTTACTTTGTCAATTTTGTTTATTTTTCGTGTGCTATAATTTTTCTATTTTTGTGTGTAGGAAGAGGAGCTGGCCGGCAGTCCGATGATATGCATGCGACCAGAGGGTAAAAGCTGGGTTTTGGCCGGGATCAGCAATTGGCGAATAGCGTGCTCGCAGCCAGGAATGCAAAGACCACGGCTCTACGACAAGATCTCTTCGAATATTGACTGGATAGACAACACCATCAAACAAATCTGATCCGACGCTCAGAGGCCACTGATAAACTATAAGACTGAATAGCTGTGAAACTATTTTTGTACTCTGTTGTCCTGTCGACAAGAGTGACTAAGAACTAGAACTTTTACTTACCTTGAGAAGAAAACAATCACAAATTCTCGATGACCCTCATTTCCGAAGTAGCAGAGATCGCGATAAGTTGCGATTTGATTGGAGAGTGCATCGCGATTTAATCCATGTAGATTTATTGCAATATTATTCGATAAAAATTGTGATAAATTGAGATAAAATTGCGACAAGATCAAGAATTATCGCTCAAATATTGATCGTAGCGATTTTATCGCCAAAAAATCATGAAACAAATCGCAACTGAAATGCTACTTGGATTAGATGCATATTTTGTGTGTGTAAATATTCAATGCAATCACGAACTATCAGGGAGATCTAGAATCGATCGCATGATAGGAAGCAATGCATCGTTACTCTTGGTCGCTCTTAGATTTGACTTCATTGTAAAGCCCTTTGGTCGGAAAATATTCCTGAAATTCAATGATAGAATAGACTGTCATGTTAAACGAAATTGATTATTCCTGTTTCATATTTTCATCGATCTATTATTTTGATCGCATTAATGCAAACTTTCGCGAAATCAATGAATGAATAAAAGGGGCATGAATTTAGTTTCTCTAATTTTCGTCCGCGAAAGTTAAGACCTCACTTTTCTAAGTGAATACCTACTCTGAAACACCTATTCCTCGTTTCAAATGTAGATCCTAAAATCTGTGTTTTTTTTCAGTAGAATAATTGAAATCTGAATCTCTGACCACTATTAAAATCTCACATCCTCACAGACATTCGACTTTTACAAAACAAATTATGTTTCTGCAAGGCCCCTAGATTATTCACAAGACATTGGATGTGAAAAGTTTGTTTTAGAATTTGTGCATAGTTGTGATAAATTTTGAGCTAACTGTAACAATAATATCGAACGACTATAACCAAAGGACACAATCTTAGTTGAAATCTTGAATTGATAGTGTATAAATTGAACTAAGATTAGTGAGTCCGTCGATTATAAATTCTACATATTTGTTTCGATGTCAAGCTCAAAATGTTGTGTTATTTAAGATTTGTGTAAATTTGTAAATACTTTCCAAAAAATCATCGTTTACCTCATTATGAACTTTAAAGAGCAATTGAAACATTCCTTCATTTCCAGTGCGGTTAAGTCATTAGAAGTGTCGATACCTAACTCATATTTTTCTACGCGATTATTGAAATGTGGAATGTAACCATAAACTTAAATAAAAAGTAAAATCATCATACATTAAGACTCCCTGCCGCAGCCACCCCCCCCCCTCCCAGTCCATCTTGCATGGATGTACAACGATTAATGCCGCATACCTGAAACGAATTATTTCATTAGGTTGTTTACAATTTTGTACAAATGTCAAGGAATCGAAGATTTTATTTATAATTTATTTGACTTAAAGTGTAAATAAACCAACGTTTTATTTTTAAACGTTGTCATTTGTTGATTTTACCTGTTGTCATTTGCGACTGTTCGTAGCATTGGATTGCGTTTGCAATAAGGAGCCACTGTTTCTGGCCCTTTTCAGAAACAACATAAATGCCATTGGTTTTCCTATGCAGATATGTGCTTGTATGGGAGAGTCAGAGATAGTGGTTCCTTATTGCAAAATGTAATCCAATTGAGTCTAATCAGTGATCCTATATTAGTGTGCGGACATATTCGTGCCGTACGGTACGGATCTTCCCCATACCATCACGGATCGCGTGCGGACCAAAAGCTTACGGGGAATACACTTCCCTATCTTAACTGATCCGTACGCGTGACGTCACAGAGTGGCGAAACAGCCAATGGCAACAAGGAGTGCGGTAGAACGTACGGATTTGGGTAAGAAGGACACAAAAAGTCGGAGAGTCTGCAATATCTATACTCAATTTAAAGTAAAATTGTTTTAACGTTATTGAGTAAAATAATTTAGTTAATTAATTAAGTGAGAAATCACTCGTTTTCTCTGTGAGCTTATCTGAAGTTCTGTCCGAGCACCAAGTTTCCACGGCCAGTATTTTAAAAGAGGTATCCCCCTTCAGAAAACCCGGTGTAAAACGTCAACCGCTGCGGTGATGCATAAAATGGTCCCTTCAACCTTGATTTTATCCATATTTTAAATGGAGCAAAAAGTAGTGCAAATATGTGTTTCAATGATTGATGATCAAATTTGGAAGAGATCATTGTATCATGTGCGTGCACCCGTAGTAGATGACATAATGCACTATTATACTGGGGACGATAACTCCGTTTTGATGGATGTAGGTACCTACTAGGCATTTGGACGACTTTTAAATTTTCATTTGTCTGCACGAAGAAAAATGTCCTGAGGCTTCTAGGTTAAAGTCCGACTAATAAGTTTTTCGTCGTATTTCTTCTTAAAACAACCATATTTTTTTTGTTTGAATAAAATTCTGATTGCGGTAAAAATAATTCTACCGGGGTAGCGGGAACTCTGTTTGTTTTAGATGGAAGTCTGACAAGGAAATTTTAGTAACGAGTTCTCAATGTGCAGGATTTGGAGGTAAAAAAATTCCACGAGTTCAGCCAAGGATCTCTCGGGGGCATTTTCAACCCATTAGCCGTCTTTATGAAACTTAAGCGTGCTGATAGAAAATACACCAATGATTTTGAATAATACAAAAAAATAAGCAAAAAAGAATTTAAGTATTTCGTGATTACATTGTGTAGGTACATTTTTTTCTTTACAGAAGGTAACAGAATCCATCAATTAATTAATTACAGCCATTTTTGTATTTTCTTGACAACGGAGCACAGGTTAGTTATGGTGCATAGCAAAAAGTAAAAAAATAAAGGGTACTGCCTATGTATTTACAGATATCATCAGCTATCAATTATTTATCTGAGGAATTTAAAAGTAGGTTTTACATCGTGACTAATCTAACTTAGAAGGTCTTTTGATTTTTTCCCAAGGTGTATGTGACACTTCTACATAATCGGATACTTTTATGAAAATTTTACACTGCAAAAAGCCTCCATTTTCTCTGATCCTTTACAAGATACTGTAAAACGGGTGGGTTTGCATTGTGGGTTCAGAGAGGATCTACAAGAGGGCTATATTCAGTAACAGTACTGGTTTTTAAAATTAAAAAAAGAGCTTTTTCTTTACATGCTTAGACGGAATCAAGAAATGGAAGAAGTTTTACAGTGTGCCATTTTCAGTTCGTATTAGTGATTCAAAATGAAAGGTATTATCAAAACTGCGCAGCATTTAAACTGAAACTCAATATCAATACAGGACAGAATGCTAGACGGCAGATCCGTTTTTCCATCCCAATAAGAGACAGAACATTTACGATGCTAGCTAGTATTAAAAAAAATAAAATGGATGCTGGCAAGGAGGTTACTAACCTAAGAAGTAATGATTGCACGCACTTTGAAGTTTCAAAATTCTGAAAATAAGTGAAATTAAACTCTGAACTAACCTGAGTAAGGGACAATAGCATGACCAAATAAAGTGATAGAGGGGAAAAGTGCTATAAAACTTACGTTTTGAGTAAACAAAAATGTTCATGTTAATGCCACCTCTCTTTGGCAGCACATTCAACGGACTCGTGCAGAAATAAAGTAACTGTGCTTTTGGCACGTACAGCTCTCTTCCTTGGTACGATAATACGTTATACCATTCGAAATAGTGCATGTCTTGGTCTAGCGTCAATAATGTGTCGCATTTTTCCCCGTAGATATACTTAAACCTCATTTATTTTGAATTGTTAAGAAAATGTTGAGTTAAGTAAACAACTCTTACATAAATTAAGTACTCTTTTACGATTGAATAGATGGTCGTGATTGAGTTTTAAAGCTTGATATAAAATACAGACTAAAGAAAATTAATGATGAAATTATATGAAACATTAATAATTGATGAAGATACAGTTGACGGAATTCTTGTCTATCACAGATAAATGCGGTATCAAGTACTAGTAGCTAATTATAACTTATTATAATGAGAGATCGGCTCACGACCTAAAATAGCAAATTTCTCCGTGTGCGGCGGTAAAACATACCATAACTTGCCGTAAAATTTTGAAGAAATGCGGGAAAAAACAGCTTTTAGCACAAGTATAATTTTGACTTAATAAAATTAATATAATGAATGTACAACAGTTCCTTTAAAGATCAGTAGGTTTCTGGCACAGAGGAATACTTTTAGTTTTTTTTTTTTTTTTTTTTTTTTTTAAATCAATCTTTATTACTTAATTTGTTTTATTTGACGTCTAATTTAGTTTTGTTCAATTTTCCCTTTCAGAAATGTTTTTCCTTAGATGTTTAGACTCTTCAGCACATACATTTCCTTCTCGCGAGTGTTGCAATTTTCACTCTTGTCTTCGGCAAGTTATGATTCGTCAAAGTATGGCACGTCAAAAATTATAACATCACTATAATAATAATGTAAGATAATTAAAAAAATAGTATGTACACAAATTCAACGAGCTAAAAATCTCTTTGAATTAATTTAGAGTAGAATCTCGCACATTAGTCGTCAGAATAATATTTGAGTATAGCCAGGTAGCGGGTAGCCTATCTTCAAAGGCTTAGCTCAACTATTCTAACAGCTCTCCTCATACACCAAAGGAACCAGGCTCTAAATATATTTTATTTTGATTTTAGAAATTGAAAATGGCAAGTTTGGATCGGGATTGGCCAAGAGGACCATTTACATAAAACTTAAGATGACGTTTTTTCAAGCAATACTATTTAATTATTTTGGACTCGCTTTTTTACAAGCTTAGTTGCTTCTTTTAGAGCAGGGTTCATCAAACTATATTATTTTAAAGCCGCAATAAGCGGCTCAACTCATATTGATCAAACTCCTTAATCCAGTAAAAGGTGACATGAAATGACACTTGTGTTTTCAGCTCGTTAGGAAATAAAATAATATCACTTAACAAAAATTCAATGGCACAAATAAAGGAAAATATAGTTCTTAACTTAATCCTAGTTAAAACCAAAAAAAAAATAAACTATGTAGTACTCACTCTCTTCATCAACGACCTCTAGATAAATATTTACTTCAATCTCGTCAAAATGCATGATACACTTAGTTAGTCCTTCAAAAACAGATATTACAGCCATACTCGTCGATTAAATCGATAGTGTTAATGGAGTATCTATGGAATCATCTACTTTTGAAACCAGCCATCCTCTCAACTAGCAAACCTACTAATCGTCAACACATTGAGTTATTAAAGACGTTAGTTCTCAACAGTAGGTCGACCAAGGTTGATTTTAGAATGGTTGGCCGACTTCAGTAATCTGCTAATCCTTAGTGTCAGGAATTTGATCAAAATAATTTTAATTCTTTGAAATTTCATTTCCTAGATTTGGTATTTGACTCTTAATCTTAATCATAAAAATAAATGCAAAGTCTTAAAAATAAGTACAACGTTTGACTAAAGTTTAAAACAACTGGCAGAGCCAAGAAATTTCAGGAATTTTTTTTTGGGAGCTCTTCCAAATTTCAATTTTCTAGCAGTAACCCCACACTGTTAGTTGAAAGGAGCTGTTTTGGGGGTAATTTTTGTTAAAATTTTCCATCCATTCCTTTATCTCTGAGGCAAGAAAAGGGCTCTGTTTCTGGGGGGTGGTACTGTTGCAGCCCCGAAAGTCCTAGGCGGTGACAGTGTTTTCTGGGCAGGAATTTTCATACATGAGTACCGGTGTCCTCGGTTTCTACAGCTGAGACTCTCTGCAGCTTGTGACGTTCTCGTCTCGAGTCGATTGTCGAACTAACAGATTCAGGTACATGAAACTGGAAAAAAAGGAAAAATGTAAAAAAAAAAACCACTAAACATTTTGGGGTATTTTTACATTTCGACGGTGTAAGTCGGCAATCACATAACTCGTTTGCGGTGTCTGAAAATCTCCGCCTCTATGTTATTTTTTTAAAGGAGAACAAATTGACATCATTTCTTGAAGTTTATGCAGAATTTTTCTTCGCACCGAGAAGAAAAATCTAGGCAGTTTTAAAGAGTTGCCGTTGATTAGTTTCCCGTTTAAAAAATAAAGTATGACAGGAAGTCTGTGACGTCGCAAACCGAGTTATGTGATTGCCGACTTACACCGTCGATTTGTTTTGGCTTACGATGGCGATGCTGCACGTGGGAAGAATTTGCGATTTGACTATCGATCCTTGTGTAAAATTTCGCGAAAAACACGATGGTCTCACTAATTTTCTCTGAAATCAACTCCCAAGCTCAAAAAACGCTCTTTAAGTTGAGGCTGTAATGGAGGGGATATCCCACGCTATCCTGAGAGTCCACGTCTACATCAAGACACTCTCCATGCATAGATAGGGAGCAAATACATTAGCAGGGTTGCCGTGTTTTCAGTTTTAGAGTCCCAAATAAAGTAGCAGCTCTGCCAATGTATTTGCTCCCTATCTTTGCATGGAGAGTTTGTCTTGATGAAGAGGTGGACTCTCAGGATAGCGTGTAATATCCCCTCCATTACGCCCTCAATTTTGAGAGCTTTTTTGAGCTTGGGAGTTCATTTCAGGGAAAACTAGTGGCACTATCGTGTTTTTCGCAAACTTTTACACAAGAATCAATAGTCAAAACGCAAATTCCTCACACATGCAACATCTCCATTAGTATTGGTTACTGATGTTTTGGGGGTTTGCATTGTCTTAATTACTTACATAAGAGTCCCTTTCACAGCGTTCCTTGGCGTTCTGCAACGTCTGACCGCCACAGCACCCGGTCCTCTCACAACCCTTCAGGGAGTTGGCATTCCCTGACATCATGTAATACCCCGTCATCATCCTTTCACTGGGCGTCCCCTTCGTCTCCTCCCAGGATAACCAAATCAAGCATCATCTTTGACAGCTTTTCTTCCGTCACTCTGTTCTTATGACCGCACTAGGCAAGCTGTTTGGTCATGACGTCGAATTTTGATGTCATTTTCGACTTCCGTACGCTAAATTAGTATTGTTCAAAAGTTACAAGTGCCCGCGAGGTAATTAAAAATTGGCATTCGATCCCTTTTTAAACCGGAAAAGAATACACGTTAAGCCGATTTCGCAAAGCTCTCTGGCGCCCTGTGACGACTAACCGCCACACTACCACTGCCGTGCTAAGGAAAAACGCCTTCGAGCCTTCAGACGTGCCAAGTATTTTAATATGCTGATGGACAAAGTACAGCCGCGGTTAAAATAACGAATTTTACTCGTGCCTTCAATTTGATGTGAAACAAGATAGGATTCAATTTTTAATGCGAATCTGAAAGTTATAAAATAAACTGTCAAATGCGTTTAAACTTTACATTACTCTCATTTCAGTTTAAATATGACGGAAAACTTTCTAAATATGTAACCTGACCCATAATACTGCCTTACTAAGGGAGAACGCCGTATGAGCCTTCAGACGCTGCCCAAGTTTTTTTCGATAAAAAACGAAAATACTGGGAAAATTGTGAATATTATTTTCTCAAATTTTCAGTCAATTTTTACGCAATTTAATCTAAAATATCTGAAAATTTCAAAGAAAAATATGCATGAATTTTGTCAAAATCACAGGTTTTATCAAGGGAAATTTGGCAACTCCCGAATGTTCATACGCGGCGTTCTTCCTCTTCGACCCTTCAGAGACCCTCGTTTTAACCCTTCAGAAAGTTCATCTCTTGTAAAAGTCCCTGTCACCACCCTTTTACTTTGTCTCCTCCCTTTGAGAAACATTAATTTTTCTAAAACCCTACCTTAAAAACAAGTGAATCATTGTTGTTGTTCAAATGTTTAGGCGTTGAAGGCTCGCTCGCCGGGCGCTGTCTTCTGGGGACTGGCGTGAGCAGAGGCTGACAACTGTTGGTGGAAGAATCTGAATTCTGTCGAATGCAGCTCTGACATCTCCGCTGGGCCAGCCGAAACGTCACGCTTTCGTACTTCGGCGTCTCGCCTTTCGTTACCTGGAAGAAAAATAACATATTTTCGTCATCGATATATATATGAGGTTATCGGAGGTCTATCCACTGAGGTATTATCATTTCGTCATCGATAACTGGACAATAATAAAAACACACTAAAATACAAAAAACAAATGGGTATACACGGCTAGAGGAGACATAAAACCCATTAGCCCAAAGCCCAAGCCTTTTGTACACCCATTTGTTTTTTGTATTTTAGTGTGTTTTTATTGTTGTCTGCATTCAGGCTATTGTGCCTCTCGCTCTCTTATAACTGGACAATCTAACACAGTTGCATATTTCCGCGTTTGGTGTTACTCTGTGTCGCTTTGTGTTACTTTTCTTTGAGTGCAGGGATGTGTCCGTGATTGCGATCGCAGTGAAAAATCACTGTGATTTTTAAGTAGTAAAAAGCAATCACTGTGAGTTTTGAATAGCGAATGTTTTCCTGCTATATTTATTTTTTTAACGGGAAAATTTCCGGTAGGTTTAAATTAATTCGAACATGGGTAGAAAATAAATCTTCTCTGATTTTTCTTAATTTTATTGATATGGATGAGGAATTTAGTTCTTGAAGCAGAGCAACCTTGTGTGATCTCGTCGGATCACCATTTGAACGTATTTCTATCAAACGGAACTATGTGAATTAAAACATGAGCCCTGAGACCCATGAGAATATGTGCATATCAGGGCTCACGTCATTATGCATATAGTTCCGTTTGGTAGAAATACGTCCATTTGAGTCAGATCAACGCAAAGGACTTGGTTTCTCCACACAATTTTGGGTCAAATTTAACCAAACCGTAGAACAATCTGAAACATCGGAGCAAGAAGAAAGCTTTTTGCGGAACTTAACTGCCGTGCTAAGGAAGAGCCCCGTATGAGCCATCAGAAATTGCCAAGTTTCCTTTAATAAAATCGGAATTTATTGGAAAAGTTATGAATAGTTTTATTCTATTTTGTCAGACAATATTGTTCGCAGTTTAATCTAAAATATCCGAAAATTTCAAGGAAAAATATGCGTAACTTCAATTCAAAATAAACATTTTATCGGCGAAAATTTGGCAACTCTCGAATGTGTATACGGCGTTTTTCCTTAGCACGTCAGTTAAGTTTTCTCCCCGTCACTCAGAAGTTGTGACCTGCGAGTGGTAGCTGACGCAATACATGATCACCGGTGCAACCCGGGTTTGATCCTGACGGATGGCGCTAATTCTTAAGAATGTAGCAGAATTTCTACGCAAAAATTTGGTCGCCTCAACTAAAGAAGTTGGTCGATTGTTCACAGGGTAATCTTACGCAAAAATATTTCACCCACGGATTGTGTTACTTCGTGATTTTTGGACTTCACTAGAGGAAAACATGACTTGATTCAAGCAGAAATATGCTCAAATGTATCGCCGAGAGGGCTCCTTCTGAATCGACTGAGAAAATAATGCTTGTTTGAAGAAGAAAAGATGCCTCTGTAAAAAACAAAGTTACTTACATCAAGCAGGAACCTGCTTTCATTCAGCTATTTTTTTTCATCCAAAGTAAAATCTTATTGGCGGCATACTCCAGAATTTCTCTGCCTAAATCGAGTCACTTTTTTCTCTTCAAATTTAAAAATTAAATACGGATGTTAGGACCTGGTGAGTTTTTGGACTACCGCTCTTTTTTGTGTCGCAGTATCTTGATTTATTTTGCGAGGAAAGTTCCGTACTCTTAAAGGATGCCTGCCATTCTTGATATGTTGGAGGCCTTCAATTTTGCATGATACTGTGCAACACCTCTGTTGTTAAATAGTTGCTTGATGCGCCGTGGCACGCTGCGGCGGGCGGGCGCCTAGCGAGCAATGCGCATCAGCGCCTACAAACCTAACTGGATACTTCACGCATTGCGTAATGCGTGAGGTAGCCCCTTAGGTTTGTAGGGGCCAGTGCGTATTTTGCGCCGGCAGCACGCCGCTCCACTCTGTAATATTTAGCTCTAATATTTAAACTTGTGGAGCCAGCGTTTTTCAACTCATGATTTAGAAATATTTGCAGACTTTGCAGATTACTCTAATTTAAATTGATGAAAAAAAAGTATGCATGAAAGAACATTTGAAGTGTGTTTTGTAAATATGAAGGTGATCCCATGTCAAATTCAATGATTTCTAGTGGTCTTTGGTTTATCTTTTTATATTTTGTGCTTTCATTTGTTGCAGCGTGGCGCACGCGCAACCAAACACTCAAAATTGGACGTATTTGACTCTAGAAATTTGACGTACAAATGGATCAAAACGAAAGATTGCGTACTTCTTGGTTTTTTGCCTCTTTTATTCATTTTTGTATAATTTCTTTCAACACAACTACGGCTCATTGAGATTAATATCGATGCTATCACTTGGAAAAGGTTTTAAAAATATTTTCCACGTTTTAAAAATGTAAATGTTTTTAAAATGAAGAAACGTTTTCATAAAAAAAAACAAGTTATTCATAAGGTATATTTTATATAGAAAATTTTTAAGGATTCACCAATGACAATTTGAAAAGATGCATCATATAAAGAAATTGGTGTTTATTTTACGCACAGGCGTAATCTAGTGGAGAAAACAGGTGACTGACTAGACAAAAAATCTTTGACGCAATGTCCTGAAAAACTTTATTTTTTTTTTTTTTGCTTCGAAGAATCATTTGAATGGGGCTCTTTTCAGTTGAAAATTTCAGCAGTTGCCCGTAAAACCTACATACTTGATAGTTCATTGCGGCAAAATCCACGCTTTGAAACGCAGCATAAATGCTAGGGATAAATGCTTAATTGCTTACAATGCTTACTAAGCATAACGACGGTGAAACTAACAGACAACGTGTTTCGGTTTACGACGTTGTAGACTTCCTATCATGATTTATTTTTTTAACGAAAGACTACACAATGTCAATTCTTGAAAACTTCCGTGTTATTTCCTCTCTATGCGAAGAATAATCTGCGAAAGTTTTAATAAGTGATACTGATTTGCTCTCCTCCAAAAAAATAAAATTGGAGCGGAGATTTTCAACTACCGCAAACGAGATACGTGGTCTGATAGTTTCACCATCGATAAATGCTTTGGGAAAGGTAACACTAAAGTGTTTCCTTTCCCAAAATCCTTTATTATCTCGATCGGCTTAAATAAATAGCACAGTAAATACAACAGTGATAAGAGAGAGAGAGAGCCTTAATAGCCCGAATGCAAACAACAATGAAAACACACTAAAGTACAAAAACAAATGGGTATACAAGGCTAGAGGAGACATAAAAACAACCTGGGCGTTTTCGGGCCAATTACATGCCCATTCTTAACGGGAACAGAAGCTGAAAAATGTAAAAATTAAAAAGAGAAAATGAGCATGCAACTGACCGAGGTAGGTAGGTATACAGTGCAAACTGTTCGATAGTTCAAGAGTTTCAAGAGTTTGCACTGATTCCTACCTTGGTCAGTTTGCATGCTCATTTTCTCCTTTTAATTTTTAATTTTTTAGCATCTGTTCCGGTTTGAGAATGGAAATGTAATTGGCCTGAAACGTCCTGGTTGTTTTATGTCTCCTCTAGCCTTTGTATACCCATTTGTTTTGTATTTTAGTGTGTTTTTATTGTAAATACAACAAGAACCATAGCCTAGAATGAGCTTTTTCCGCTCTGCATTGGGGTTTTCAGTTTTCTGAGTTGCAACGCACGTTTCTGTCTAAAAAATTATACGTTTGAAATTGTATCGTTTAGAAACGAGTAGAGATTCTTACCGGATAGTAAGTAGCTACAAAATCCGCAGGAGGAGGCGTATCCACAGAATGGTGACACTCGCCCGTCGTCATGTGGAAACTTTGAACTGACATACTGTCAAAATGCGAGGAAGGTTGGTGCTTCAACATCGGTGGCTTGGGCGTCTGGATTTTGGACCGCCACCAGCACAGCAAGTGACAAGTCTCCTTTCGGACCACCTAAGAAAAAAACACAAATATTAGTGTATCTGTCCACACTCAAAAAAGGCGTGACCCTGAGACCCATAAAAAATGGCTCGGAGATCCATGATTTCTAACCAAAGTGACTTCTGTCTACAGTATGATTTCTGAGCCATACTGTATTGGTCGTGAACCTATAAGCATGGCTCCACGAACTATATTTTATGGCTCAATGATCCATAACTCGGCCGGTAATTCACTCTTCCCATACTTGTTTATTGAGTGCAGGCAATTACAAATCGCCGGCAAATTGCAATCTGTTTGTTAATACTTATAAAAAAAAATGTAAAAGTTCAGAAGTAAAACAAAATAGGTAGTACTAATACATGATATTCAAACTGACTTTTACTTCTTCTCAAGTGATATGGTATCAGCTAGCATACTCGCAAATGCGTGCAGTAAAATCGGTGACATTAGTTGAGTTTGGTTCGTTTAGGAAACTAAATAATAGCCGGGCAAAGCGGAGAGTATCGCTGGGTTTGAAGGCGCTTTAAAGGTTGGCAGCCAGTGTGGCTGGTAATTATTGTCAATAGTCGGCAATAGCCCCCACTGGAAAAAAAACACAGTGGATCTAGAGTCCAGACTCTTGAAAACATTGGCAAGGAAAAAGTATTCTTGATTCAATCGGATTTTTGCTTGAATCAAAACGAAATCCGCTTAAATTATGAGGCTTGGTTCTTGATTTAAGCTAGATTCTGATTGAATCAAGAGTACTTTTTCTTGTCGATGTTTTTAAGAGTCTGGAATCTAGATCCAATGTGTTTTTTTTTTTTTTCCAGTGCCCCGCTCAACACCAAGAGCCAAAATAAAGAGCCGCCATTTTTGGATCCTAAGGCCGTAATGGGGTGTTATGTCCATACTCTCTCTGTCATGTTACTCTAATGACCCCTGAGCCCGTCGGAGGGATATGCTCTGGATAGACGATCGTAATTCGAAACCAATTCCGATCAAAGTAGACATTGCTGATGACTGGTGGTTACCATCTACCATCAAATTTTGACGGGCCGCACTTTTTTGTTCAAAAGTAACATCAGAACGGGAGTGCCACCATTCATCATTTCCGTCCACAGGAAACATTTCTGCCAAGTTTTCATTTTAAAATGAAGCAAATTAATGAGTTTAAGACTGATGACTCCCGACACTTTGATGCTACTTTGATCGGAATTGGTTCGGGAATTTGATCGTCTATCGAGGCCTAATGATGGGACTACTGACCTCGTTTCGGAAGACGTAGACGAAGGGGTTGAGCGGGCTGCTGGAGAGGATGCAGAGGGTGACGAGCTCCTCGGGGACGAGGGCGCGGTCGTGGAACTTGGCGATGGTCGAGGAGACGAAGTAGGGCGTCCAGCAGAAGAGGTACGAGGCGATGACCATGAAGGCCGTCTTCACGGCGCGACCCTCCTCCCGGAACAGGAGCGCCGAGAACGTCGCGTTCGAGTTCCGGTGCACCGAGTCCACCTCCGTGCACACGCTGTGGCGACGCGTCCTCATGCTGTTCCTGCACAAAACAACCCCAGAGCACGTTTTATAGGGTAGCTCACGAATGGAAGATCGAGGTACGCGGAAAAAACGAATTTGCAATGGAGACACAGACACAGGAGACATAGGTAGAGGTAGCTCAGATTGCAATACATTGCAATTATATGATATAATTATTGATAATATATCAGAATACTGCGTATGTTGTCTATCTTTTGATTGAAGGCACACGGCCTGTTGAAATTATATTCACTGGAAAAAAACACATTGGATCTTGAGTCCAGACTCTTAAAAACATCGACAAGAAAAATACTCTTGATTCAATCGATCGGTAATCAAGAACCAAGCCCTTAATTTGAGCGGATTTCCTTTTGATTCAAGCAAAAATCCGATTGAATCAAGAGTATTTCTTTTCTTGCCAATGTTTTCAAGAGTCTGGAACTTAGATCCAATGTGTGTTTGTTTTGGTTTTTTTTCCAGTTGTGGAGGACACAGGCGACTTAGAATAGCTCAGATTGCAATACATTGCGATTGCAGCTATGAGCTATACTAATAGATATTATCATCGGAATACTGAGTTATATCTGTCTATCTTTTGATTGAAGGGGAGACACGGTCCTAATGAAATATACTTGCAAAAACAATTCGAATAACTTTCAATTTGTAATGGTTTCTGTAAAGCTTATCTTTCTGGTCCATCGAACTGACTTTTTTGGAATCGTTATAAAATCGGTCTTTTAGTTGAGGGACGCCAAATAATACATAATATTATTGCGAATCCCATCGTTAAAAAAATTCAATTTTTTTTTTAGTTTTAAAAAATCGCTATTATTAACAATATTTTCATGGCTACTCTTCCTACCTTGGGGAAGTAGGTACTTTTAAGAATGAAAATACAGAACTTGGTAGCCGCCATTAGCGGATCATAATGTTGTTAATATGTACAACTATTCTCTCATTTAACGGGAACTTGGTGGTCTTAAAATGGCAATGTTTCTCGTAGAACATTTGCTTCCTTATGAAGTCGGTTCGCCGTTTTTCCTGGTGGCTGATAAGTAACTTAAGTATATAATAGTGTGGTTAACTGACATTATTCCTCTTATGACGTTTAGGGTGAGAGGCTGTTTTCGGGGCATCCGCACGAATCAGTAAACAAGGGGCAATTAATTGATTTCAAATGTTTACAACTTTGTTGACTCGAATCCGATTGGGGTTTGCTTTCGACATGCTTGCAAATATTGGACGGGAACTATGTGCATTATGACATGAAGCCCTGTTATGCATTATATTCTTAATTGGTCTCAGGGCTCATGCAATAATTGCACACAGTTCCCGTTCGGCAGAAAGTAATGCGTCCAATGTAGGTTTAATCCCTCTCGATAAACAATGAACACTACTTATTTGTGGCAGACTTTTATATCAACAAAAATTGACGTACTCCCAGAATTGAAATTGCCAGAATTTACATACTCGGGTCACACAGTATGGCCAGCGTGCGCCGTTGAATTTCATTTGCAGGAAATTAAGCTGAATAATTTTTCCCTCCGTTCAGTTGGCGTTGTCAGGAAGTGCTGTGATCGCATCCGATCGTTTATATTATTTTCTTGTTGTGGATTTTTTTATGATATTTGATGAATTTTTGGTTGTTGTATTTTGTTGTAAATTAATGCTTGATTGATGTCATCTGCCTAAGCCTCTTTTTATGACTGACGTTTCGAAATTGTGGCTGGGGAATTTCTGCTTTCCACGATGTTTATTTTATATTATAAGCGTTGTCTTTTTTCACCGTGTTAGTTGCCAAGTACGGATTTCAAACAAAAGTTTGTGATGTTAGAGTCTCTCTAAAGCAGGATTCCTTGGTGTTTGCTCACTGCATGCTACTGTGGTCATTTATGTTGTTTTTGTCACACATATTGGTTTCTTCCAAATAATGAGATCAAGATTATTAGTTCCAGGTGACAAATACTGTTGTAAATTCATAGTCCTATCGAACGATATACTATAATAATCTGTCCCTTTTATCAACATTTGTTCTAGATACAAAATATTCCGGTTGATAGCAATAATACACAAAAATAGACACCAATATTTTAACTACAAATTCGGGAACAATTAAAAACTGGGTAATAATGGCTAGATAACAACAAAACAAAAAAGTGGGACGTTTGGGGTGGTTTCAACCCCCACCTCGACCAGGAAACAAAAATATATAAACAATACTTTTTGCTATCACGAAAAGGGGATCTAGAAATTTTGATTTTATGGTTGTTTTAAACTTGTTGTTTCCTGGTTGAGGAGCGGGAATTTAAACCACCCACCAAAAACATCCCGCTTTAGGTTTCTTTGTTTTTTAGCTCGCTCGGTTGACGGTTTTTTTTTTTTTTTTTTTTTTTTTTTTTTTTTTTTTTTTTTTTTTTTTTTTTTTTTTTTTGTGTGTTATTCAGCAAAATATTTGGTCAAAACTCGAGGATTCACGCCGCAGACACCCGCAATCACACGCTGACATGTGGAGCTGGAATGTCGCATTGTATGGTGGTAGTCTGCGGCCCGCGTGGTATGGAATTTTGCGCGTGCGCGCAAAATTCAGCAACGATTCTAAGCTGCCATAGGACCAATTTTTGTATGTTGTTCTGCACGTTTCGATGTAGCTTGGATACACACCTGGATGAAAATAACTCGAATTTGCTAAATTTCAGCACGTTGGCCGCTTGACTTGTTGACTTCAACATTGCACACTGAAAACAAAAGAGATGGTGGACATTTACTATGAGTCTACTTGATTTTTTACACATTGAATACTAATTTTAGTGGAAATAACCAGAATTATAGTAAGTATTCCCGGGGAGGCAGAAATACTTGGTGATTCTTACCATAGTATATCGGTAAATGCCACCATAGAGTATGGTGTTAATTATCCATAATTGGTATCACTGTTGTCAGAAGAGGTAAAATCTTCCGGCTTCATTTTTGTTCAGTGCGGTGCTAAATCAGCGTCTTATTGCGCATGAGTGTGAGTTGCCATTTCTCGGTTGGGTAGTTCAGGAATTCAGCTAACGTTTTGTTCATTATGATAAAAGCAAATTCGTATGAAATTCGTTAAACTTTTACTGAAATCTTCTTCAATGATTTTAAAAACCTGAAAAAGCAAAACTTCAGAAAATTCACAGAACGGTTTCCTCCCGACAACAAGATGAGCAGTGTAAATTTCGAGACACAACCAAGAAATTCCCTTTCTGCACCCAACGCCTCAATTTTGTTGGCAAAAATTTGGCACTCAAAAAACAGAATCGACAACACCGTTGACCACTCTTCGAACTCAATAAGCACTAATCTATTGTCGAGGCTTACATTGATTTTTTTCCTCTCTTTTAATCACGCACCACCGCCAAGAAGTGGACGTCGAGGATGCGGGGAGGGACAAGGGCGGTGTTTGTTTTTTTCCGAGCGATCGCGGTGGAACGAGGTCTCCTGTGAAAATGAATTCCGATCAATTTCGAGGGAAAATTGCTCGCTGCCGCCCTCCCCGATGGCCAATTTGCAAATACTGGTGACGCCGTAAAAATTAATGACGCCATGACTGACTGACTGTCGGACTCCCGTGCTAAGTAAAAACGCGTTATAAGCATCCGAATGTTGCCAAATTTATTTTTTTTTAATATTTATTTTTTAAGAAAGTTCACTGGAAAAAAACACAGTGGATCTAGAGTCCAGACTCTTGAAACTTTGACAAGAAAAAAGGACTCTGATTCCAATCAGATTTAGTTAAATCCAAAAGAAAAATCCGTGAAATTAAGAGGCTTGGTTCTTGGTTTAAATTAATCTGATTGGTGGTCGAGAGTATTTTTTGCTTTGTCGATTTTTTGAGAGTCTGGGACTTCTAGAATCAATGTGTTTTTTTCATTGTTGTTGAATATTAATCATTGAAATTTTAAGGACTTTTTACGTCAATTTTCGAACGTAATCCTGTATTAAAACGGGGAGTTTTCACAAATTTTTCGTGCTAAGTAAAAACGCCGTATAGGCATTCGAATGTTGCAAAATTTCTCATTAGAAAATGTTTATTTTTGAAGGAACTTTTAGATATTCATGCTTGAAAGTCTTAAGTTCATTGTTTACATCAAATTACGAACGTAATCCTGTATCAAATCGGAGGAGAGATATTTACAAATGTTTTCTGATTTGATCATTTGTTGGGGGAAAAATTAGGCAACACGATGGCTCATACGGCGTTTTCTCGTTATGCACTACGTAGAAGAATCGTCGCGGTTTATTGTAGACGCGTTTGGTGAAAATTACTGACTTCTTACAAATCCCATGTGAATATTTTCTCTTTGAGGCATACATGACTGATCCGAAAAGAGGCAAATATTTGCTCGATCCAAATTTTCAGGGGGGGGGGGGGGAGGGGGAAATAGGTGAGGTATACTTAATGAAAATCGTTTTTATGTTGATTGTTGAAAAAATGGGAGGGTTTTGTCGATTTAAGTGGCATTCGCAAAAAAAAAATTAAAAAAACGACTTTTGATGTAAATGAGGAACAAATTTTGGCTCAATTTTTTAATCCTCGCCGCTAATTTGAGTTTAACGTTGGATTTTTGTCAAGACCTTAAGGTAAGGGGAAGGTACCCAAAAATTGAAATTTTTCAAGTCTTTTTTTTCATATTTTATTGTACAAATATATCTCAGCTGAGCAAGTTCCTTCTCAAAAACAGAAGAGGAAGTAGATTTACCATTTACCTGTGTGCGGCAGTGTACATTCTGGAGTATATGATGACTAACGCCATGAGTGGGAATGTGAAACCAACTATTAGAAGCACCATGGAATGCGTTTGCCAAAATATAGGCGCAGCGCACTGGAAGAGCACGTATGGTGAGGATAGAAGAATAGCCAGACTCCACGACATGAGAATAACTGCAAGGCAAAGGAAGAAAGGCAACGATGATCAACTGCTCATAAATATAAATACAATTAAAAATTTAGAAGGCAATAATATCAGTCAACAAAACTTTGAACGCTGCGCAATGAAAGTTATTGTGTCCATAGGCGAATCCAAATGAGGGGGGGCGTAGGGAGCGTGCACCCCTCTTTCCCAGTATCGACGAAAAAGGAGGATGAATGGAAGAGGAAGAAGAAAGAAAGAGGGAAGGGACGGACGAAATAAGAATGAAGGACTTTTATGTTTGGTAATTATCTGTGATGATAGTGGCTCACATTGTACATAGGGATGTATAAATTTTGAAAAATTTTTTGGGACTGAAAAAAAGAATTTGTTGATTTTACCTATTCTCTGCACGGTGATACGAGTATGGTAAATAAAACACCGACTCTTGGTAGCATTCACCCATATTTTGATAAGAATCACTAGAGTTCTGGTGTATAATACTATCATTTTGGTTATTTTCACTAAATAGTATCACTGTGCAAAAAATCAAGTAGACTCACAGTAATTGTTACCAATTTTTTTTTCAGTGGGGAGCTCCCCGGACCCCCCTCCCCCATTCAAAGTGTCTGAATCCGCCTATGAACGTATCTACGTTACTGTGACTACAGGGTGAATAATAGAGGAGTTTGATAGTAAAACACCCAACAATGTTTGTTTTACCGTAATTAGTCCGCGCAAAAGTTGTACGGTACTTTAGCAGGCATAACACACCACACCGAGTTTGCCAAATTTCTCGCACTCGAGAAAATCGTTCAAACTGAATTCAATTTACGGCGCGAAAACGGAAGTCCGGGGTGAAATTCTGGCTGCTGTAATTGAAATCGAATCGGAGCGAGTAAACATAACTGTTAATTCGAAGGCGACTCGTCCCACGAAAGTTTGGAGCTTAAGGCGACGACGGCCTTCGACGCGGGAACTCCGTGCGGGTTTTCGCGGTTCATCCGCGACGGGCAAACAAAGCCGCGAAAGTTGGCGAAAGTTCCCGAGATTCGCGAAAAGTACGCGAAAAACTTGTCGGGCGTAACCTCCGCGACTCGTCGTTTCCCTGAGGAAGTAACGTAACTCCATTTTGAGGTTGTAAAGTTGACTCAAACAATTTGATTTTTTACAAAAATGTGCCAGTACAATGTTTGTCAAACAATTTCCTGATTTTTGCAAGAAATTAGCAGAAAATATTGTGAAATTCTCGATCAGAAAGGCTCATTCTTCTCCTGGTAAAAACGCAACCCGCGGGAGGATATTTAGGGCAACATTGAATAACAGTAGTTATTGAGGAGACGACGGCCTATGTCTAGGAATCTCCCATATCTGAGGCGTCATTTGCGCTTAAGCACTATGTTGTCAAATTCCTCAAACCTTGTCTTTTCCGGGTCAAACTTTACGAACAGAATTATTAAAAATCTCACCAAATGAATGGATTTAAACAAAGGCATCCATTTCACGTTACCTAAACTTTTTCTCATGTTTCATTTTTTCAACACAGAACTATGAAGAACACAACGCCTTGAAATATTCCCTACATGTTCTTTTGATTGTGAATAGCTATTTTTTGAAATGTAAAGTCAAAATACTGCCTATAGTTTTCTGGTAAGAAAAGTCAATTTGAGAATAATGTGGGAACGTCTGATGTAGTTAAGCTGATTTCAGTTTCAATCCGTCGAGGTGTTTCGCTCGTTATAAGATCACTCTTGAAATTTCCATGCAAAAATGGGCAAAAGTTATAAAAATAACGTTCAAAATAAAAAGACTTTAAACAATGCACCTCTAGAAAATTATGAATTGAAGTACCATGTAACAAAATTTCACGTTAAAAACGGATCAACAACGAGTGGTCGTAAAATCAACTCCTGTACGAGATAATGAAGTTTTTACCATTAACATTCGTTCAATGGCAAAAATACTCACGCCATTTGTGTCATCGAACTTCAATTTGATCTTTCTTGATACATATTTCATTCAGAAATTAATTCCGAACGTCTCGCTGTGTAAATCTTTTTTTTCGTAAGAATCTGAAGAAAAAACATGCAAGTTTTTCCTTGTTCAAATTCTTTCTAGTGTCCCATTATAATAAGGCTGGCAACATAACGTTTAAGCGTAAACGGTGCTAGTGATATTCTTCCAAAAAGAAATATTCGTGGGATTGGAAATCTAGAGCTTTCGACGGTCGCTCAAACTTTCGGTTCAAACTTCCGACTACTTGTAACTTCGCAGTATTTGAATTCGTAGAGCTACTTTAAAACTATTTGAAAAGTGAGAAAGGCTGAAAAGTTGCTATCGTCCAGGCCTCTAAAAATACCTTATTTCATCATTTTTCAGCAAAACTGCTACTCCTTACAGTTGGAAGGAAGGCATTAAACTGTACAAGTAATTACGTCATTTTACAGCTTAAAAAGTCGATGCATCAATAAAGTAACGAGTTTCCCGAGTAACCGGTGATTATGGATAATTTAGGTTAAACACCATATCTGAAAGTGACTCTCCGCAAATTAAATGTCCTTACTCGAAACAGCTTAAATGTTTGAAGTGTCCAAAATCCAAGCTCAGTTTTGCCTGCAAGCTAATTATACGCAAACAAACAGTTTACCCTCTGAAATTCGAGCCGGCTCTAAACACAGCATCAATCATCGGGTGCCTTTCGAGTTGAGCAGGATTTGATGGATGGTGATGGCAAATGACTTTCGGCGAAGCGTTGATTAACCCGCGTCATTTTATCATTATTTTAGCAACGATGCAGAACCCCTCCTTTTGAAAGTATCTGATAGTGCCGCAGAATGTAGATTACCTTCGATGTGATTTAAAAGAACTTAAGAATACGTGTAAACAGAGGTTCTTCACGCAGCTACATGGAAAAAAAAAATAAAACAAAACACATTGGATCTAGAGTCCAGTAGTCCGAGAGCCAGGACGACTTTGAGTGACAAACTCGGGATACATGTTTTGACCCCCTAAATCGATAGCCTTGCATGCACTGAAACGGAAAATTTTTGTCTGCCGCCCTCTAGCCTGTGCCATCACCCTCATCTAGGCCCTCAAAGTGGTCCAAAAAACACCATCTGGTGACAAACTCCTGACGCTCGGCAGACAAGGTCTATTATTTAAAGATCATACCCAGGGTGACTAGAAAAACTTTGTCTGCCGCCTTCTAGCCTGTGCCATCACCCTCATCTAGGCCCTCAAAGTGGTCCAAAAAAACACCATCTGGTGACAAACTCCTGACGCTCGGCAGACAAGTCTATTATTAAAGATCATACCCAGGGTGACTAGAAAAACTTTGTCTGCCGCCTTCTAGCCTGTGCCATCACCCTCATCTAGGCCCTCAAAGTGGTCCAAAAAACACCATCTGGTGACAAAGGCTCCTGACAGCCCTAGGTGTGCGTTGTGTGGCAGATGTACTTACCTGTGAGACAGCATTGTGGAATAAAAGTCTGAATGAGATCACTCATTCTCTTTCGTTTGTTGTGTAGAATGTCCGATGTTTTCGATGTTGTCCAAGGATTCGCAGAAAAAAGATGCTAGGTGCCCGCGCAATTCAATGATGGCGCCCAAAATTGGGGGCCGCCCCGTGGGGTCAAATAATTCCAAAAGCTTGAGAATATTGTGTCGAGTTTGGGGAATCCATTTATATGTAATTTTGGTCGTAGAATTCCATATCTGGTGTCAAAAAATAATTTCAACCGGCGCTTAGGGTCGAGGCGTCATCAATGCCAAGGATGGCGGCCAAGAATTTCAACACGGTTAATAGATATATAATTAGCTCCAAGATGCCCGGTTTCACATGGTCGAATGGACGTGGTCTTCCAGTATATGTTAATTAGTGGTCAGAAAACCCTGGCAAGGGGAGGGTCTCACAATGGGCCACGTGGCATCGCCTATGGGAGGCGACGCAGGGTTGCAACCCCGGCCCCTCCATACCTCGCCCAATATAGAGCGCAGCCGCGGTGAGGCATCAATAGTGATCATTCTCTCAGAAACGTCATAGGAGTAATGAGTATTGGTCGCATCGTCCTATGTAATTTGAGGCGTAATTCCAAATTTCAGTATAAATCGCAACTGTCGTGTTACTTGCAATGGTTATACCTATTTGGGGCAGGGGAACCCCTCTCAACCCCCTCTTCTTTCTAATATGGATGACATGGGGGCATAATTAGTGAAATTCTCTCACGGACGGTAATGTTGAGGTGTCGATTAATTACATTGGGACCTTATACGTTTTACAGATCCCAGAAATCGTCCAGAATTTAAGAAAACAACATAACTTCCAAGCGGAAAATTATGAACTGATTTATCGACTTTTTTTTTACCTGAAATGGGCCGCTATCCAATTTCGCTCAATAGGAAACAGTGGATATTCTCTCAAAGGAGGCTGTACTGGTGTCGTATTTGCTTTGTATTCTGAGGCGTGGATTCGAATCACAAGTCAAAACTTGTAAAGTATCCATAGTGACGTAAAATACTTAATATAATAGTGCATTCAGCTCGCTACGCTCGCTTGCGCGCTAGCCGGGGGAAAGCCCCCTTGGGACTCCCAGTTACTCGCTATGCGGGAGTAACATGTTGGCTCGCTTCTGCGAGCAAATTTTGCATACTACCTGTGTTAGAGGACTTCATTGGAGGCAAAATGATAAATCAAAAACAAAGAATAGGAAACTAAAAATTTACCTACTTTTAGAAAAAGAACACCTTGAAAAATATATAAACACATCCTGGAAATGAAAAATCAGAAACACTTTTTGAAAATGGTAACGGTTGCGAAAGGGGTGAGATAAATCACACAATTCTCTTGGAAAGAAAGAATGACGACCCCGTACCTGAGTGAAATACTCGTAGGGACCATGCTAGGGTAGCTGGGTGACCGTGTTGTGGAGGTAGGTATGGTTTTAGTGTGAGAGGAGAACGGTAAATCTAGAGGGGTGGTGGTACACTCAACCATATGACTCGTCCTGCGTCCAAAAACGCTAAATATGTGTATCAAATCGAGGTAAATTTTGCAAACTGCGGCAATTTTTCCTTTCTTATTCATTGTTTTTTTTTCTGTGTAGGTCGCCGCAATCGAAAAAACGAGAGGGGTCTTGGCACAATCTAGACACCTATGTGCTTCTTTTAAAACAAATCGAGGAAAATCGATGTCCAAGTAGTTTAGAGATCGAATTAGCCCAAAACTGTCCAGCGTCAAAAATGCAAATATGTCGTTATCAAATCGAGGTAAATTTGCAGACGTCGGTCGCCGCAATTCGAAAAAACACAAGAGATGTTGTGCACGTCTACGGCGTAAGAGCTTTATTGTAAACATATATGGAGAAAATCGGTCCGTTAGTTATGAGATCGAATTAGCACAAAAGTTGGAAGGCCCAAAAAAAGGACATGGTGAGGATATTAAATTTATACGATGGCAACGCTTTGGCCTACATTTTGGACTAAAAATGCTGTTTGGTCATTTTTTGTCGAAACGAAGCTGGGAAAATGAATTGGTGATTTTTAATGGTTAAATTGACAAATTTCACGGTTATTCTTTTTCTATGTACGCAAAGAGGGACTCACGATGGGCGTCTGTTTTTTTCATTTTTAAAAAAATTCCCACAAAATATAATTTTTTTTTGCGACGAAGTATGTTAGAGGCGATCCAAGCAATTTGGCAACACGAAATTTTCCTCATTTAAACCTATGCTAAATAATCGATTCTATCGGCAGCACCTGGACCCTTCATGAATCGTATCATTTCCATAAGGTTAAATGGAGGAAATTCGGTGTTGCCAAATTGTGGATCAGCAATGAGTATGTATCTGCATTAGAGTTCATATGTTATTGTTTATGGAACGCACTCCAGTTTAATTGCCCAATTTAAAACCAACATGGATAAATGAGTGCTTGTTGTAGCGAAGGGTTTCGTCTCTGAAGTAGAAGCAGACACCTCAGTTTCCTGCGTTATCTGAACCAAAAAGACGTACTGCTAGAAAGAAAATCGATTACAAAAAGACGATCTATTATCCAGTTATCTAAAAATGAAAGAACCAGAACCAATATGATCTCTGTGTACATCTTGAAAAGAAACACCGGTGAAATAGTCAATCACATTAATTATCCGATCATTTCCAGCACTTTCGGACATAACTGAACCAAACCCAGACTGCATTCTTTTTATTCAGATGACGGCCAGAGCGATTGCCTTGCTTAAGTGTTTTTGTCACTTTGAGATATTGACGATTTCTGACTTAAAATTCGGACTCTACGCCTCAACCTTTACCATGAGAATCGACACCTCACATGCCGCTTTGAGAGAATTTCACTGGCAAATATGTCCCCACGGGCGGCCGTTTTGAAGAGGGTACGGGGGCGTGTCTGGCCCCGCGTCGTAGGGTGAAATGGTCAGCTTACATGAGAATCGACACACACATGCCGCTTTGAGTGAATTTCACGCAACTATGTCCCACGGGCCGTTTTGAAGGGGTACGGGTTTGCTCCTGGCCCCACCGTAGGACGTAATGGCATTCCAGCCTCCTAATTTGCGATTTCCGACTTGGGAATCCGGAGATCTACGCCTCTATTTACATTCGGAATCGACCCGCTCACAAGCCGCGCATAGAGGAGTAATTTTCACGGCAACTATGCCCCCCCCGGCGACCGTTTTGAAAGAGGGTAGGGGGTCTGCTCTGGCCGCCGCGCAATGGTAGGGATGAAGAGTGGCATTCCATGCCGGACCTACATATTTGGCGAATTTTCAAACTTGGAATTCGTGAAATCTCAGGCTCTTACTTACATAAGAATCGGCACCTCACCATGACAGTCCTTGAGAGAATTTCACTATTTATGCCCCATGGCAGCCATATTAGAAAGAAGAGGGAGGTTGAGTGGGGTTCCCTGGCCCCATATAGGGTATAAGCCATTGCAAGTCTCCACATTTGCGAATTTATGACTTGAAATTTGGAATTTACGCCTCAAAATTAATAGGAATGGACACCTACTATGACGTTCTGAGAGAATGTCACTATTTATGCCCTCCGCTGGCGGCCATATTGGGGGTAGGAGGGGCTGAACCTGGCCATCCATAGGGTGCATGGCATTGTAGACCTCCCTTGTAGGTTTTCTGATCTAATTAACATAAATGAAGACACGTCATTCGACAGTGAAAGGTGCATCTTGGGTAATTATCATTAAAGTTGAAATTTTGGCCGCCATCTTGGAATTTGACCGGACCTAAGGGTTGAAATTATTTTTTGACACCAGATATGAATTCTACGACCAAATTACATATAAATGGATACCAAACTCGACAATATTCTCAAATTTTGGAATTTTGACCCCGGGGCGGCCATTTTGGGCGCCTATCTGAATTGGGGGCACCAGCACTCATTTTTGGAACTTGACAATCGAAAATCGGATTTCTACACGAAAAAACGAAGAGAATGATGTATCATCAAACTTTATTACAACAAGTCTGCTCACAGGAGTACATCTGCAACCGCACTAGGCGTCAGGAGTTTGTCACCAGATGGTGTTTTTTGGACCACTTTGAGGGACTAGATGAGGGTGATGGCACAGGCTAGAAGGCGGCAGACAAAGTTTTTCTAGTCACCCTGGGTATGATCTTTAATAATAGACTTGTCTGCCGAGCGTCAGGAGTTTGTCACCAGATGGTGTTTTTTGGACCACTTTGAGGGCCTAGATGAGGGTGATGGCACAGGCTAGAGGGCGGCAGACAAAAATTTTCCGTTTCAGTGCATGCAAGGCTATCGATTTAGGGGGTCAAAACATGTATCCCGAGTTTGTCACTCAAAGTCGTCTGGCTCTCTTGACTACAGGAATATTTAGAACAATGACAAGAAAAATACTGCTTGATTAATCGGTTTTTTGCTTGAAGAAACAGGAAATCCCGCTTCAAATAAGAGGCTTGGTTCATTGATTTAAGCAAAAATTCGTTTGATTCGCGAGTATTTTTTTCGTGTCGATGTTTTTAAGAGTCTGGTCTTAGATCCAATGTGTTTTTTTTCCAGTGTATACGTAAAACTGTATGTGGGATCTCTACTAGCAATGAACTTTCAACAGCAATTTTTTAAAAAAAATAAAAAACTGTTAAAAGTTAGTTTAATAGAGAATTTTTTTGGTTTTTTTTAAAAAAAAAGGTAATGATAAGTCTGGTGAGATGTATGTAAAAATGGCTATTGAAATAACTTGCCACCTGCTTACAATCTTTTTGACCTTTTCTTCTGACTTTATAAATATCAAAAACTACTTCTTATTTTTTAAGAGTTGTTTTAACTTCTTCTTCATCGTACTCTATTATACCATATTGTACATTTTACTTAAAAAATACCCCAAAAAAGTTTTCTAGATCAAACATTTTGAGAATTACTTTTTTTAAACAGCTATCTTCTTAAGACTCCCTCGTGTTTCATAAATACAAGTTTTAAAAAAAATTCTAAAAAAAATAAAAAAAATCGTTGCTATGTAAGGATTTTTTAAATACAACCATTCAGTTCATATTTTTTTAGTTTACCAAATTTCACGAGGATGTGTCGGCTAGTTTCCTTCAAAAAATAAAACATGATCGGAGATTTATAAAACGTCACAATTGGAGGTACTCATTTTTTTTACGAAACAAAACACTATGAATAACGATGCCAAACTGCTATCGTATGTAAGATAGTAAAATGGCTCTGGATCCACACTATTCTGCGAGAAAAACTAGGCCAAAAAACTCCTAATTTTCAATTAGACTCAAAAATGAGAGCTCATTACAGCTCAAAATTTCTTACTTCGATGAAAAATTTTTCAACTTTTTGGCCTTGTTTTACCCCGTAAAATAGTGTGAACCTAGCATTATTGATAAGAGAGAGAGAGACACACAATAATAGCCCGAATGCAGACAACAATAAAAACACACTAAAATACAAAAAACAAATGGGTATACAAGGCTATAGGAGACATGAAACAACAGGAGTTTCGGGCCAATTACATGGCCATTCTCATACTTTTTAGCTTTGTTCCAGTTGAGATTGGCGTGTAAGTGGCCCGAAACGTCCATGATTGTTTTACGTCCTCTCTAGACTTGTATACCATTTGTTTTTTGATATTTTAGTGTGTTTTTTTGTTGCTAGGCATTATTTCAACATCATTTTTTTTAACTTAACCAATGGGACTCATCAGGAGGTTTTGTTCATGAAATGGGGGGGGGGGGACCTCTGGTATAATATAGTACTATACTCACTGGCTAAACTTCGTCTCCTGCTAATGGTGTTGGCGTAGTGAAGCGGACTAAGAACCGCGCTATAGCGGTCGACAGCGATGGCGACTATTGAGAACACAGATGAGGTTACGACAAGGGCACTCAGACCAGCTGAGACGGAAGACTTGTCCGACAGGAGCACCGGTGCCAGCACCGTCGAGACAGAAGGTTCGCCCCATTATCAGACTACCGACAAATCTGAAAAACATAACAAACATTTGTACAAACGCAAAAAAAACTCTAACATAAACTTTCAATAATATACATGTCGACATAGGCCGGATCCCAAACAGGCTTCACGGGTGTATCATCCCCCCCCCCCTCCCGTTTGTCTGAAAAAATATGAGGAAAATGGAGTGAAAGAAAGAAGTGAGAAATTGAGCAAAGAGGGAAAAACGACGCAATTATATTTGGTAAATTATTTATGACGAAATTAACTCAGAGTGCATATTAGTTGCTTGAATATTTCCAAAATTTTCTGAGGAAGGTCCCACTCTCTCCTGCAGACATTCCCCTCGCCCACTACGCGGTTCAAAGTGTTTGGATCCGCACCAATGCATGATTCGAAAAAAAATGCCGTAAAAGCATTGACATATTGTCAAAATTCTTTTGGAAAAAAAAAAAAAAATATGAGAAATATAATCGAATTTTGTTTCTTTGAGTTTTTTAGGAGAATGCCACCTCCAATTCAATTGATAGCGTATTTGAAATTTTCGAGGGTAAGCTTCATAATTCTTGTTTTAAAGGCTATAGATCGTCGAAAAAATTTGGTAACAGGTCTTTCTCTCACAGCACGACTGAATAATGTTTAAGATATTTACTTACAATTAATTTTAAAGCGTGAGGAGGTTGTAAGATACAATGACAAGCTTTTATCAGGATGAGTTCATCGTGGCGATTTAAAAGATCTGCATGTTAGTTATATTTTTTTTAAACACAAATGCGGAGCAAAGACCTAGCCAAAATAATAGGGAAATGAGCCTCATTTTTCCAACTGAGTGGGCATGCAGGCGTCGAGTAGATAACTATTCGTGCTCTTGCGTGTAGTTCTGCATCACGTAGAATTGAAGGCGCTGAGTACACTTTGCGCTGTTTCGCACGATTTGTTTCAATTGTTTAATCGTCAGTTTAACATTTCTTTCTGGCTATGCCCAAATTTAATTAGGCAATTTAATATTTTTCATTAAAACGATTGCACGGATTTTCGTGCACATTCCCGGGAATTTTCTGCATAGTTCGAAGTGAATTCCTTAAAATTTCCAACAAAATGTTCTCATGTAAAAAAAAATTTCATTGTCCAGTTAAATTTGACAATAGCTCATGTTGCTTTGGCTTCCTTTCTGCTACACGCGGTCCATAATAACAACCCGTCCTTTTAAGATTACTCTTTTATATAGGTAGTGCTTTTTTCTTATGCAGAAATGGAATCAATAAATTAATTTGCGCTGCACAGATGACATTTCGAATTAATTCAAAGACAAAATACTATAAGATTCATACTCCCTCTCCACATTAGCGCTCAGGACAAAGGAAAAATGAGGGTACATGCGCCCAGTGACTTTTAATATTTGCTCCTTCGAGAATTTTATTCAATTCATTATTCCGCGCATAACTAAGGAAACATTGTTTTTAGACGCGTTATCAAAAGAGGCGCAAAGGCAAATTTGCATTTTGAATAAATTAACAAACTCCTAACATGGGTGTTTTTGCAAGGTTTTCGTTCTGAGAGAGTTCCTGCGACATTTATAATTTATTTTCTTTGCGCCGTTATGTGCATATTGGATCCCGCCATGGTCCTTAATTTAGATAAATTACAGCCCGCCAGCCGCAAAAAGCATAGCGCGGGGCTGCGAAGTCTTGTGCTGCCGCAAATTTTGCACCTGAGTCCCACGACGGATATCCAATCCACACCGCGTTGTTTCACAACCTCGATTCCAAAGTTGAGGTGAAAACTTTTAGTTCATATTACGTATGATAATATTGAAGACATTTTATTAAACTAGGGTAATGTGATTTAAATTGTTTCAGCTGGGGCTTTAGCTTTCGGCCATCAGATTTGAGTTTGTTATTTTAATGGGCTGATGGACAAAGTACAGTCGTGGTTAAAATAACAAATGCTCGTGCCCTCAATTTGATGTGGAACAAGATAGAATTCAATTTTTAATGCGAATCTGAAAGTTATAAAATAAACTGTCAAATGCGTATTTATTTAAAATTTTTACATTTACTCTCATTTCAGTTTAAATACGACGGCAAACTTTATAACTATGTAACCTGGCCCATGATACGATACTGTAGTTCAAGGGTTCTTCTAAAGTAAGGGCTTTGCGTACTTTGCGACATATCGATTGATCTACTATTTAAACCTATGGAAAGGATCGATGAACAAGGTGTTTGCAATGCATACCTGAATAATCGATTATTTACCACAGCTTCAAATGGGGATTTAAATCCGGACCCAAACGTCATTAATGGAGCCTGTGAAAACGGTTTTTAGACTCGGAATTTTTTTAGGGTGTAATGTAATTGTGAATTTTTTCAAAATTCCAGTAGAGGCAATATGGATCAAGTTGGTTTAAAAGGAGTTTCATTATGCATTTTTGAAACTTATTATCATTAGCTTTTTCACATTTGCTGATCTGATGGCGGATTAATTTCCAAGATCCGTGCCTTTTGCTCTCTCATTAAAACGAAAATCAGCTTGAGAATAATCTTGAAACTCTGAAAATAATAGTCTGTACGTCTAGTACAAAGTAGTTGTACGCAAGGGAAGTAAAAATCATAATAAGAAAGTTCATTAAATAATTTACTGCCACGGCGGAAAAAATGAGGAAAAGAAAGATAGGAAGATAGGCAAAAATACCTGTTTGAAGGTGATCGAAGCGTTGGTCGTCTATAAAAAACAATGAGAACTAAAAGATTGACAAACAGGCCGAGGATTGCTAACAGTGACAAGCAAACATTCATCAGAGCTGAAACATAAAGAATAAAATATTTGTAAATATACATTCAAAAAAGAAGAGGAACATGTGGAAAGAGGAGAAGAGAAAGAGGGGAAAGGAAGGGGGAGAGAAGCGAAGAGAGAAATAGAGGAATGAGGAGTAAGTAAGGTCAGAAGGAAAGCCTGGCTCGAAGAAAGATAAAACGCCTTCAATTGAGAGTGATACTGTGCAACACACGGAAGCTTGAATAGTTGTATCATCCCATGACTCACGATATTCGGATGGTTTAAGTCGGAATCCAAGGACGATAGAGAGAGAGGGAGTGCGAGGGGGGCGAGAGGGGGAGGGCGGGAGTCCGAGAGGGAAAGAAAAAAAGAAGAAAAGATGCATCGTCTCGAAGGAAAAGTGTAGAGAATGTGTAACATTTCTAAACCTAACTAAATTAGTGCGATCAAAATGTGAGAGTCTCTTGGGACAGTTTCACACTAAAAATTTTCTATAGAATAGAACTATTTTTAAAAAACAAAAATTCAGCGAAAAGTATGGAATCCATCAATTTCTCACTTCTAATTTCTAAAATGGGCTGTAGCATGCAAGAGATACTGCCGCGCGAATGAACTTTTTAGAGGTTAAATGACACGAAAATTACGATGGTCACATTAAAAAAGTCTGAAATATCACTCCTTACTGCGCAATTTGCGTTGTTAGGAACGCGCTTTTTCAAATTTCCCGCGTCTGGGGGCAGTTTTCTAATCACCGGAAACGAGCAAACGGCGGGCTCGGTGATTTCCGGAAGATGCCGAGTCGTTGTTGTTGTTGTTATTTTTTCCTTCAGTTTGTTTACAAAACCCTACGTGATCTCTTATAGTGGTCCATATACGCTTTATGCGGTAACCAAATCGATCAACTTTTAAATATCCAACGCAATCTTCTACATTTCATTTCACGATATCACGAGCTCCGATTTTTAGGTTATGTTGTCAGTTTTAGTTGACCGGAAATAGCCGCGAGTTGCCGTTAATTGTTTCCGTTAGAAAACTGCCCCCAGACGCGGGAAATTTGAAAAAGCGCGTTCCTAACAACGCAAAATGCGCAGTAAGGAGTGTATTTCAGACTTTTTTAATGTGACCATCGTAATTTTCGTGTCATTTAACCTCTGAAAAGTCTATTCGCACGGCTGTATCTCTTGCATGCAACAGGCCCATTCTGTAACCAAATCTTTGAAACTCTTCCATTCCTAAATATCCTATTCTGCTTACTAAGTTTTGACATACAAAAAAATTGAAAAAACCAAACGGGTACCCTATACTATTTTAAAGCGAGAGTCCCACCATGTTTGCATTAAAATCCACAAAATACTACCACAAATTTCCGGTTCATAATATGATGTAATCAATTCAAATCCGAAATTGACAATTTCAATTGCACGCGAAAGTGTATCTCCTCGAGAATAAATATCTCGAAAAATGTCTTAGTGAAATGGGTGTAGTCTATTAATTTAGATGCTATTATATCAGATCGGTACACTTGAAAAAGAACCTGCTTCTTAATGATTATTGTGAGGAATATTTTAACAATTTTGTTTTTCTAAAGAGGCTTCTCTAATTTCGGAGACGCAAACTTTTTCTGGTAAAAGTCAAGCAACATAACGGTGTCAGAGGCACAAGAATATCTTGAATTCCAGGTGGCAGGTAATGGACGAATTTACGGCAACTCCGAGTGGCCCTAAAGTTAGTTCATCCCATGTCCCTCAGTCTATAAGAAGCATGCATTTCAACCAATAGAATCGCTTCATACTCCGCCTCTGTCTTATTTGTCTATTGCTTTGTCTATAAATTTCAGCGATCAGCCGGTTGGGAGAGAAGGTTTTTCCTGTTCCGGGAATCCAAGTAAAGGAACAAAAGTGTACCACAGCACAATCCGATATACCGTAGTAAATCAAATTTTTGTAGAAACTTTTTCTTAGCGATTTTTCTAAAATTGTTGATTGTTTTTAGGAAAAATCGGTAAGAAAAAGCTTAAACAAAAATTTGATAAATCTGACCGATAAAGTTAATATAAAAGAAGCGATTATACCGTAGTAATGATAATCGCTCATTATCCTCCGTACCTCTGAAGATAATTTGAATATTTTCATAATGTTTTCTCTTTACTGGGGACATAAAGACCTACTCTCATTTCCATCAATTTTATATATTCTTGGTGCATTATCTCACCAAATAGACTCTCCGGACCTGCTTCTGCTCCTATCCGCTGGGACACGTCTCCGTCAGTATCTCCTCCAACATCACGTGGATCTGGATCTATCATATTTTATCACTCACGATTACCATACCTAAGTCCCAGAGGTTTTTTTGAAACCTACTTCGGCGTTTTATTCGTAGATATTACTTTTACCGGATTTTTCCAGAGGCAACTTTTCGCACCCCTGGCCCTTTCCACCCCTCCGGGACTGTCGCCTCTCGGACTCAATGTCGCCAAGGACGGGGACACGGCGGGTAACTACCGGGTTGACCCACAATTGCCCGGCTACCGGAGGAAGGGGGCTCGTAAAATTAGATCGCATTTCGCCGCCGATTCAGTGGCGCACTGCATTCCGCGGGGGCGGGGGGCTAGGGGGGACCAGGGGGGGATCGATCGTGGTCTGCGTTCGGGTCCGGGGGTTGTGGCCTGTCATCAACTTGCATTTCATGGCCTTTGCGTCTGCCGTGTTCGTGTCCGTCCAGCGACCCACTGGCGCGTCCCTCGTGGACCTGCCAAATCGTGCGGTTTTTAATTCTATTTTTTAGTCCTGAGTGGTTGATGTACTGCCTGAGGCTGGATCATAAGCGATCCAGGACACTTTAAACTGGAGTAAGCGCAAGATGGGGGTTTCTGCAGGTCGATATTGGAAATTGTAGACAAAGCTATAGACAAGAAGACAAAAGAGATT